>NC_041409.2:58860427-58995427 GCF_900747795.2 Erpetoichthys calabaricus
TGGATACAAAACTTTGTCCCAGTTGTAGGGTGGGTGGACGCAGACAGTTCAATCAGGTCTCTCTTGTAGTTTCTGCAATGTGCTGAAGATAAGTCATCTGCTGACAAAAGACTCTGTAGCGGGGCCACATAAGTATTGTTGTTAATAGTGTTTGCACCCAGTCGCATCTCGTCACATTCAGCCAGAATCACTACAACACATTCATCGCCAGAAAACCCGGGGTTGGACATTACTTTCCACCATCGCCGAAGAAGCACGGTGAGATTGTTCTGTTTTTATTCGGGAGAATCAAACACAATCATTTTGAACAGGCCATCGGTATTTTGGACAGTTATTTACCCCGACTCAATTTCACGTTCATTAACATTACAGTAATCATCCATTGGCATTATTTATATTGTGTGTTTGTTATACGTGTGCAGGGGCAAGGGAGGTTTTGTTATTGTATATGTGGTGTTTTCACTTTGCTGGTATGGTGGAGGAATATATATAGATATATTTTACGTCGGGGATTTATATTATTGTATTTGTCATTGTGTTTTATTTAATATATTTCTGCACTTGTTTTACATATCTGATTTTGTTTGCTTGTGTTTAACCGTCGATTGAGGGGGGGATATTATTTGTCAGAGGTACGGCTTGATATAAGTAGGTTCTCCTAAGCAATTTATCCAGGCCACAGCTCCTGGTAGTGTGGCTGCTGGCTGGGTAAGGGTCGGCCGTTACAACTTAATGGCACTATTGGTGTTCTCTACCAGACCTACACTCTCTGCTCTGTAAGCACAGTGAAGCAACTCTCAGTCAGTCAGCCATTTTCCAACCCACTATATCTTAACACAGGGTCACGGGGGTTTGTTGGAGCCAATCCCAGCCAACACAGGGCGTAAGGCAGGAACAAATTCCGGAAAGGGCGCCAGACCACCATAGGACACACACACACACACACCAAGCACACACTAGGGACAATTTAGGATTGCCAATGCACCTAACCTGCATGTCTTTGGACTGTGGGAGGAAACCAGAGCACCCGGAAGAAACCCATGCAGACACAGGCAGAACATGCAAACTCCACACAGGGAGGACCTGGGAAGCTAACCCAGGTCTTACTGGGAGGCAGCAGCACTACCACTGCGCCATCGTCCTGTGAAGCAACTGTTTAATTTGTAATCCTTTTGTAAGGCACTATATGAGTTCATTAGCAAAATGAGTACCTCTGCCTGAAGAGATCTGAATTGAATTTGAGTCACTTTACAAATACCTTTTCACACGTCTTTGAATTTTTGAAGAAAACCTAAATGGTGGACTTGTGGGAAGCATGTTCCTACACAAAGAGTGACAGCACTGGAATTTGAATCCAGGTCCATAGAACTGTAAGTCAACATGAATATCACATACACCATGCAGATCTAATCCAAAGGGTATTTATATTTTATAAAATGAGGGCAAACTTACACCAATTAGTTAGGATGTTATGTTGCAACACCTCATCAGCTAAAAGGCGATAAGCAAAAGTGAACATATAAAGTGGTGATGGCCCTTTCTCTTTACAAGACTTCCATGCTGAGAAATGTTGAAATTGCAAAAGAGTAAAACCAGGAGTGTGTGCCTTGGAGATGCTTTGATTCCTGCTGCAGCTCTCTATGTGTGAAGAACATCTTCTGCTTGACAAATCTTTTTTCATTTGTGCTTCGATGCCTTAAATAACAGCTTTATGTTTATTTCATACAACAGAAAAGAAAAGAAATCTTTGGAGCTAGTGAAGTGAAAATCTCGTTTGTCCCTGCAGGATCTTCACAAAGAATGGCAAGTAAAAGTGCGGCTGCTCGTCCTCGAGTCTCCTTCAGGCCGCCAATCAGACCAAGCGGGGAGCGGGCTGATGATCCTGGGGCTCTTCTCACTTGATGGCCTTACAAAGATAAAAAAGAAAGAAGCCTGTTTTGTAAAATTGCTTTAAATTGGCAGCTGATCAGCTTGTGCGGGCACTGCGGTACAATCTTCAGGCGCTGCATTAACTTGACTGCCCGAGCGCAGCAATGCTTTTGAGCTTTGTTTCCACATTGATGCTCTTCATGTCTTTCATGTTATCTCTTCCTCCTCTTTAACCATGGAGGAACCTGCAGCTGCATAAGCCCACTTGTAGCTGGGACAGGATGATAGTCAGAGAGTCTTTTAAAATAAAGAGCAGCTGTAAGAAGTGTGGCCTGGATATAAGCCACAAGGTAACCTGCACTCGCATTGTAAGAAATAAATCAACTAGCTGTGTATTTGTATAGCGCCTTAGCCTGACCTTTAGTATAGAATGGCTCAACATAAAATAAAGGCTTTTTGAACAGCTCAGAAAATGACACTCTGTGATAAAATTCTAAGACAAAAACAAATCAAAAACTTTTCACCCAGCAACATCTCAGCCATGTTGGTCATATTGAGTAATGACACTGAAAACCCAGTTCCTCTTTTCCTGTCTCATCTTTTATTTCTTGTACCTGCTTTTTCAGATTCTGTATCACCGGACTGGCAGCCACCTTCCCAGTAGCAAAGCAGAACCATCCCCATAGGTGGCATCAGTCCATGGCACATTCAAAAACACAAGATAATTTTACAGTCACCAATGCACCTGTCATTGTCATGATCCAGAGTTTCTACTGGGGAGAATGCTTTTTCTCAAATAAAAATTGGAAACTTGTATTTGTTTTGATTATGATTCATAATATGACTCCTAATCCTTAGAGACTTAAAAACCAATTCTCTATTAATTATATATCTATCTCATGTAAGTGTGTATTATTTATTTCTTGTATGTTATTATTCATTACCAATCTTATCTAATTTTAATTTGCTTTTCTTTTTTGTAACTCTTTCTTTGACATCTTGTAAAGCACTTTAAGCTACATTCTGTGTATGAAAATGTGCTATAGAAATAAATGCAGTTGTTATTTTTGTCACACTTTTATCCAAAGTGACTTACAAAAGTTATTTTTCTTAAAATACACCCAGATATGAATCATTGGTTGCTGTCCCTATTGGTAGTGATATGCCTGCGTATCCACCATATTGGAATGGTCAAGAACTGCCTGTAAACACGTGTATTGAGACATGCTGAATACTCGCGCTAAAATCAGCTGTTACTTTCTATTTTCCCAACCCATTTCACAAAACTAATTTTATTACAATTGTTACACATCTGCAGACAATTTTCCAATTGATCTGGTGCATCATTTGTTAAATGTTTGTTATTTGTTTGTTATTAATAGCTGCAGGAAGAAAATAATATATAAATATGATAATTAATATTCATAAGTAAAAGATACATAATTATTAGGTAAATAATTATAAGAAAATTAAATTAAAGTTAAATTAGGTACATTTAGTAACATTTTGAATTAAAGAAATTAGAAATAAAAATGAAAAATGCTCTTTAAAATTGAAATTAGTTTAAATAAAATGTAACATTTCATAATAAAAGATTACATCTTGCCTGAAGAAGAGGCCTGTTTTGCCTCGAAAGCTTGCATATTGTAATCTTTTTAGTTAGCCAATAAAAGGTGTCATTTTGCTTGGCTTTTCTCTATAATAAAAGACAAAAATATCATAAATAGTTGAGGCACCAGCCAGTGATCCCCCTATAATTGTTGACAAATATAAAAAAAGTGATTTAATATAAACATCGTTCCAAACGCAAGTCCAAAGCTAGCCTGAAGTAAGATGGTGATGGAGGTGGCTATAAAGCAGCGTTTCTCAACCTTTAAGTATTTGCGACCCGAGTTTTCATAACAGTTTTAATCGCGCCCCACTAATATTTTTTTGAAACCCTAATAAAATTTATTCCTATATTTTTTGCTGCCGATACACCGCTACAAGTTTAAAATTTCCCTACGAAATTATGCCACATATGGCAACGGGGTGCGCCCCACAGTTTGAGAACCGCTGCTATAAAGGAAGAAAGCAGGAGGAGGCAGGTCCAATTGACTGGACACCGGAAGGAACGTCATAGGTTTTTGGTCCCGTCAGTCTTCTTGTCTGTAGAGAGAGGAGGAGAAGAGGTGTTGAAAGACAGCGCCAACCCTTAACTCTGGGTGGAATTACTATTTATTTTTACCAATTATTGTTGTTATAAAATCAGGTCCTGTGATACAGGGAGTTGGATTTCTTATCAGAATACCTGGTGTAGATTTTTTGCTTGCTACTTTGACTTATTGCTAACATACAGGCTTTGGGGATTTTGGCTTGTATATCTAAGAAAATACAGGAAAGTAATTTGAAGTAGTAGGGTGGCGCAGTGGGTAGCACTGCTGCCTCACAGTTAGGAGTCCTGGGTTCACTTCCCGGGTCCTCCCTGCGTGGAGTTTGCATGTTGTCCCCGTGTCTGTGTGGGTTTCCTCCGGGTACTCCGGTTTCCTCCCAAAGACATGCAGGTTAGGTGCATTGGCAATTCTAAATTGTCCCAAGTGTGTGCGGTGGGCTGGCGCCCTGCCCGGGGTTTTGTTTCCTGCCTTGCGCCCTGTGTTGGCTGGGATTGACTCCAGCAGACCCCCGTGACCCTGTAGTTAGTATATAGCGGGTTGGATAATGGATGGATGGATGGTAATTTGAAGTAGTATGGACATATGGTGAGGGGAGACAATGAATTTTTAGAAATAACAATGAAGGGAATCAAAGCACAGGGGGAAGAAAGCGAGGGAGGCCAAAGTGGAAATGGATGGATAAAGTAAAAGAAGATCTGAATGAGCAGGTCTGACATGGGAGGAAGTGCGGAACTGAGCTGTATAAATGAAGAAGAGGAAAGAGTAAATAAATAATAGCACAATAAGTAAATATTAAGTAAGCATTTAATTTGTTCACTTTCCTGCAAAGAAACTGAAAGGTAATAATGACCACATCTTCAGCAAAGAGAACAAGGAATATGTAATAGATCTCAAATTCCACAAAACAGTGTCAGGTAACTAGGTCACAACACATGCATGTTCTGCATCCAATAAAATATACAGAATTGGCAAGAACTTTAAACATTAAAATGTTAAACAATATTAAATGTAAAGCTGATCGTTCCTAATGTTGATGTGAGTTGCTGAATCTGTGTGTACATATCTTTGCTTTCCCTTGGTGTTTGTACCAATGGTGCCTCTTCATCTGGCATGTGGTCACCTGCATTCAGGCTGATATCAGCTTGAAACATTTAAGGTGACAGTGTGTGATTTTAGATGTCCAAATTGTGCATATAAAATTTAAAAAGCAGACAAATGGCTGGTTGTGCTTTCCGTTGAATTAGTCAGTCATTGTACAACCTGCTATATCCTAACACTGGGTCACAGGGGTCTGCTGGAGCCAATCCCAGCCAGCACAGGGCGCAAGGCAATAACAAATCCCGAGCAGGGCGCCAGCCTACCACAGGGCACACACACACACACACCAAGCCCAATTCAGGATCGCCAATACACCTAACCTGCATGTCTTTGGACTGTGGGAGGAAACCGGAGTGCCCAGAGGAAACCCACGCAGACACGGGGAGAACATGCAAACTCCATGCAGGGAGGACCCGGGAAGCGAACCCAGGTCTCCTTATTGTGAGGCAGCAGCTCTACCACCGTGCCACCCTCCCTTTGAATTAGGGATAATGTTTTTTAGTTACAGTTTTCATCTTTCATTTGTTTTATATTAAATTGTGTCCCTTGTTTTAGCTTTCTTTATTTTGGTACTTTTGATCCTGGTAAAGAACTCCCTTTCTGGCATTGGCCCATCTTTTCAATTTGTCTTTTTCAGACCAAGCTCTTTTTTCTTCTGGGTGAATGAATAAAAATGGAAGATTTTATGTAATCACTGAAAGTTAAAACAGGTTCTGATTAAGCAATAAATGTCCACCTATTTATTTGTTTATCATATTTTTCCTTTTTCCAACAAACAATCATGTGATCCAACTGAAGCAAGTCATGCAAGTCATGAAATAATACTAGATGAGAGGCCATTCCATCAAAGGGCACAGACTGAGTCAGTTTTAAGTTGCCAGTTAATGGAATATTCTACCCAAAAATTATTTTTGTTTTTTATGATACCCTGCATGGTTTGTAGTGATGGCTGTGAAAAATTTTTAATTTCATGTTTTCATGCATGAGGGAAATAACAACATTTCTGAATAAAGTCTCATGTTATATCATGTCTTCCACACATCAAGTCATCCAAAGTGCACAATGCATACATATTTTGCTAAAATATAGTTAAACAAATACGTCCTAAAAATGAAAGTAGTGCACAATCAGGAAGCATGTTGAGATGGAGTTGAGCTTTTGAATTGAAGATCTGCCTCTCCTCCACATTCGCTGTTCATGAGTCCTGTATTTAATGATAGATAGATAGATAGATAGATAGATAGATAGATAGATAGATAGATAGATAGATAGATAGATAGATAGATAGATAGATAGATAGATAGATAGATAGATAGATAGATAGATAGATAGATAGATAGATAGATTTACATTTAAGGCATCTGCATTTAAATAGAACAAGTCCAGCTCACTGTGTCCACAGATCCAACATGCCGATTGCTCTTTTATCATTCCAATGCCCCCCTGGTTAAGTCAATAGCTTTCTAGTGTCAGAATGATTCATTCATTAAAATATTAGCACACAGTGAATCATTTCTTTTCCTTAGTTATTAAACATTATTTATGTTTGATTATGTTTAATTATGTAATGTTAGTCACCACAGAGTTTCATTCTATCAGACTTTTTATTATCTCTGTTCTCAATGTAAACAAGAGATTAAAAATTTTTCTCTAAGAAATGAGTCATTTTTGACCTGGAAGTCCAATATGCTGTGGCAGTGTTTAAGAGCTCTAGACTATGTAGCTAAGACAAGAGGAAATAAAACAAGGCCATAAAGAATATCGAGCCAATAAGCTGTCAATCATATTCAAACATAAGATTTAATTAAACCTAAGACACCAATCGCTGCAGTCATTCCACACAAAAGCAATCAGACTGGTGCAGCATGTCTGGGGAGCACAAAGCAGAGGCAATGAGGGAGCAGAAAGGCTGCTGCCATGATGGGAAGGCTGAGGTTGCTTTATACAACTGCAGCGTTTTTTAATTAAACGACTTTGGCAGCTGTTTCTGAGAAGCAGATAACTTCAGTTATTAGAAAACTAGCTATTAATCTATTGAGCTGTTGTTTCAGTTTTTTGATTTTTTTTTTTTTATATTTGAGCAAAGATTTCTCATTATTCATCTGTCTCCACATCCCATTTTAACATGTAGCTGTCTTATTCTCAAAGCAGCTTTTCTCTCACATATTCCTTTAATGTCTTTTTGATCAGAAGGTATTCAGTTATTTCATTTTAGAATCTTACACCAGCAGGTTATTTAAAATCCCTGTACTTGATGGATAAAAATATGTCATTAAAGCAGACTGTAACCTAGAAGTGGTGATCTAGGGGTTTGCTTGAGGGCAACATTTAAAACGTGGATGGCCGTAGCTATTAGACAAGTAAAAATGTCATTTTTCTTGGGCTACAAATTGGACTACATAAGTCCTTTCATAGATATTACCATTGGCATACAGAACATTCACACTGTGGTGGGCCGGTGTCCTGCCCTGTTATTGTTCCTGACTTGGCCTGATAAATGCTGGGACAGGCTGCAGCTTCCTTACAACCAGCAACATACTGCACTACCACAGAAGAAGGGGCAGAAAGAAGTTAATTTTGTAAGATAAAGATAGCACTAGGGTGTTGTACCGTGTTAGCCATTATGAATGTAGAGAAAAGCCAAGCAAAATGACACCTTTTATTGGCTAACTAAAAAGATTACAATATGCAAGCTTTCGAGGCAACTCAGGCCCCTTCTTCAGGCAAGATGAAGAAGGGGCCTGAGTTGCCTCGAAAGCTTGCATATTGTAATCTTTTTAGTTAGCCAATAAAAGGTAAGATAAAGATGAGAGAATAATCTATTGTCTGAAATGCACCAAGGTCAAAACCATGAAAAGAAACCAAAGCCAAAATCCCCAAAGCCCGCATGTTACCAAGAAGTCAAAGTAGCAAGCAAAAAATCTACACCAGATATTCTGATAAGAAATCCAACTCCCTGTATCAGAGGACCTGATTTTATAACAACAATAATTGGTAAAATCTACACTTTTCTTTTAATAATTAGTTATGGAGGTGCACTTACAGTACCTGAATGGTGGGTTGAAGAAAGGTTCTGGAGGACAAACAGCTGACCAACAACAACGAAAGAAGCAACATTAGCTGGTCAAGTGAGCGAGAGGAGGCCTATTGCCCACATGAGCTCTTGACTGCCGACACCCCAACATAATGATGTTATTTGGTGCCTGCTGAAGGAAGGACATTCTTTTAGCCTGCATGTGTTGCGGAGGTTGCCTAAGGTTACCATCTGGAAGAGCTCACACAAGCCATAAGAGCCGTAAGAGTTAATGTCCTGGTGAAAGTAAGTTAAACCTGAAAGGGAGGCACACCCATGTATGCCTGTCAGCAGCTTCATTGTACATGAAGACATTGTATTAATGGAGGGCTTTCTACCTATGGAGACTGGACATAAAGTGGATGTTGCAACGTCTCGACTGATTGGGTTATGTTGGCCAAGTGTCGTGAGGGACTGGTCAGGTAAACAAGGCCCAGTATTTAAATGATAGACCCAGCAGAGGTCGTCTTTTGACTGTTTAACATTTGGAAAATGAGAT
This sequence comes from Erpetoichthys calabaricus, assembly GCF_900747795.2. Lineage (NCBI taxonomy): Eukaryota > Metazoa > Chordata > Cladistia > Polypteriformes > Polypteridae > Erpetoichthys > Erpetoichthys calabaricus. Next base: position 58,869,120 of record NC_041409.2, read on the forward strand.
TTTGCAGTGTTAGTATGGTGTAGAAGCATTTCTGTGCCTATAGAAGATGGTTACTGGTTTTCCAGTATTTTGTGCTTGTGCTTTTTTCTCACGCTTTGATTTTTGATGACTGTTCGTTTTATCGCTGTCTTTGACTTTTTTCTTGTCTGAATGAAGAGGAAGAAGAATTGCTCATTTGTTTGTTTTTCTTTTTCTTTATTTAAACCACTGTACATATTGTATATATGGAATTACATGTTCTTGTTGTGATTACTTTCTGTGTCACTGCAGAAGAAATGTCATTTATTGCATGACACTATAATTTAAATAAGGAACAGAACTGTTCAGGAACAAACACTTTGGTCTGTGCCACCATTTTGGTCACCACTGATTCTTTTAGGTACACCTTCGGATGCCCGGAGTCTGAGAGTTTGTGTTGTAATGGTTGTCGGGGGTCACTGGCAGTTTGTATCTTAGTAGAATGGCTAGATTTGTAATGCCAGCCAATGGTTCATGTGGGAGGGCCAAATGAACTGTAAGGGGAGGAGCCGACCATTCTTAAAAAGCCATGGAAGGAGAAGAAGGGAAGAGAGCGCCAGATCAGAAGGAGAAATCACACTTGAAGGAGGGAAGGCTACACTGCCCACTGAAGGAAGTTATCTTAGGTTCATTTCGGTAAGAATCATTTTCTTTTTCTTCTGTGTGTAGTGAATTTGGGAGAGAACCTGACAGGCCAGTGTAAGGAATGGTGTCTGATAGAAGTTTCCCAGGCTTGACGTGTGGCTCAGTGCATCCTTCACAAGAACAGACTTTAAAGTATCATTAATAACTCTGGATGTTTAAAGGACTCTTGTTTCCATTAATGTTTTTGTGCATTAGTGGTTTGTTTTGTTGAGTGTTTAGTTTTGCGGTTTGTGTGTGGGGAAGAAGTGCTGCAGCACGGTACACTGGGAGTTTGTTTGTTTTGTACATTTTCTTATTTATAGTATAATAACATTTCTCATTTAACTTAACATTAGCTTTCCTTAGAGTGCTTCTGTACTTGTTGTGGTCTAATAGGAAAGTAGTGCTGGTCGCTCGCAACCTGGATTATTTCTTTATTTTTTCTCTCTTTGCTGCTCCTCTAGATTGACCCATATTATAATCGTACTGGCTCGGGGAGCTTTACAATGTACACTCACAACTTAAAGAAAAATTGTGATGCAATGGACGTCACTGCTAACAACAAAAGACTAAGAAAAAGCAGAGAAGGGTGGTGCTCATCACCATAATGGAATGCCAAAGGAGGGCATGGTAAACATAAAATAGCATAACAATGAATAATAACAACACATTCAAAACAAAAACAAGACCATGCAGGGGAAGGTGAAGTTCCACTCATTCCAAAACCATAAACTCATAACAAGTAAGAGGAGTATCTTCTTCCTCCATCTCCATTTTTTACAGCTGGCAGTACATGTTCCATGAGAGTCCAGGGGTTGTCTAACTTGAAGCGCTTAATCCCATAACAAGAATTAATCCAATTAGCAGACCTGTACATTTCCAACACTGAGTATAATGCGAGGGGAAATTAAAATACATGGATCTTTAGAAAAGAGAAGAAAGCGGAATGGTGTAGTTTGCAAAACAAATGTAACATAAAATTTTCATAAAAAATAAAGAGAGAAGTGACTGAGTTGAGTTGGCTTTTACTTGAATTTAAATATGTAGATTATGATAAAATGGCTGTAGGCAATGTTGGTTTTGAAATAGCTTTACTTAGAGTGAGAGAGAAGTTGTTGAGGGTCAAATCAGAGCTGAAACTGAACATAACACAATATGTTACGGTTTTGTGAATAGAGAAAGTTAGGCTTAAAACATTTCTTTCTAAAGCACATCATCAAACACTGGAACTAGCTGGAATTGCTTTACAAGATGTCAAAGAAATAGTTGCATGAAAAAAAAAACACAAATTAAAAATAAGAAAAATAACATAACAAATAAAAAAGAACCAGTACATGCTTACATAAAAAGATATATAATTAATAGACAAATAGAGTCCTTATATATAGACTTTTTATTAAGACTAGGGGGCTTTGCCCCCTGCTTGCTTCGCTTACCCACCCCCTTCACCAGAACCCCCCAGGGCGCACTACACGCCAGCCACTTCGCATCTCAGCCTCTCGCGTTGTGAAGAGGGGAGCTGAATGCACGCTAAGGAGATGCGGTCGCTCCTCCGAAACCCCCTCTTAAACGGTGATACAATGGGAAACAAATAGTTTTTTTTACCTCCTCTTTGCTCGATCAGCTGCTGCTACTGCTGCTTGTGCAGTGCTGTGTGATCTGCATGTCGCACAGCGCTTTGAATATTTAAAAGCCTGCACAGCACCTGTCCTTTTGTCTCACTGCCTTGTATCGCTGGATGTTAAAGTGTCTCTGAGAAAATCACGTCTCGACCCAATATAGAGAGATGAGTCCAACACTATAGTCAGATGGCTGTGGAAAACAGAAATAAAATAAACTGGAGAAAAACAAACCTAAATCTGGTGGGGTTTCCACTCATTCTATCTAACGTTAATGAACTTAAATGGTTCCTTATTGCATTTTAGGCTTCGTCCTTGAGGATTCGATACAATGGGTCTCATCCACCATGGAATATCTGCTTTCATTCAAACATCACAGGCAACTGTAGCCTACAGAGCTTTCATCAGGTGGTGGTACAAAATGCCCAAACAGAAAAAATGGAAATGAAATCAGAGAAAACTGGAGAATGATAATAATTACAAATCCATGAAGAATATGATAATTTTACACAAGTAGAGTCTATTAGTAGTGGAGCTAAAATCCAGCTATGGAAAATCCAAATTAAAAAATTTGTGCATTTAGAAGTTTTTAAAAATTATCTTCAGTGTTAGACTGGCATTTCTATATCTGTAAAATATTCCAGATTTTTGGTGCATAACAGAAAAAGGCCATCTCACCACTTCTTTTATACTTGGCTCTTGGAATAATAAGAACACTGCTATTAGAACTAAGGTTACGGCTGAGAGTGTAGGGTGACAGGTACTCCAAAATATAGGAAGGATCAGGATTATTTAAACCTTTATATACCACTAGCTATGTGACCCGTCTAAGATGGGTTAAAATCAAAATAATCAATGTAGAGCTCAGTGATGATGTCAGAAGCACAGTGTGTGTGTCTGTCCAGTTCCTATGTCTCTGTTACATACCATTTGGTACGGGATTTGTAAAGGCAGTTGTAATGTTTGTGATGTGTCATCTGTTGGAAAGCAGAGACATAGCAAGTGGACAGGCACACAGGTGCTTGTTCTTTTCTTAAAGTGGATAAGTAGCATTTTAAAAAGAATTATAAAAGACACAGGTAACCAATATAATGATGCTAAAACTGGAGAGACATGCTCAGATTTTCTTTTTATAATTAAGATTCTTGCTGCTGCATTCTGAACTAAATACGAACAATCAATGTTTTTCTTAAGTAGTCCAGTTGGAAGTGCATTATAGTAATCTGGTCCACTAAAAACAAAAGCATGAATTAATTCCTTGCCATCTTGCAATATTATAAGAGGCCTACTGTAACTTTTACAAGGTTCCTTAAATGTAACAATGCAGCCCTAGTAATGTGGTTCATAATTTGATTTAAAGTTTAGGGCACAGTCCATGACAATACCTAAATTCTTTACTTCTGTATTTTCTTTTAACCTTAAACTGCCACATACTTGGGGGTTAATGCACCCCTGAACGCCAAATACTTTTTTGCTGCACTTTTTAAGTAAATGTCACAATTCACAAAGAAATTTTAATGGAACACATTTTTTTTCATGGAAAGAGCATCACAATTACTGTAACACTGATCATTTTACACACTGCCAATGAACTGGAAAAACTATTAAAAAAACTACTGTAACAATCTATTATTATATGTACAAGGTGCAACTGACGCCATTGATGAAATTCAGTAAATCACCGAGCCAACTGCGCTTTAACTGGCTGCAGGCAAGCACAAAGAGGTAAGCGCTGATGCTTGCAGGCTAGTCTAGTGCAGCTGCTCAATCCCAGGGACAGTGAAGCTGCAGTTCTGCTGGGCTCGGAAGTAGTCACGAGCTGGCTGCTCAACAAATATACAGCACTAATTGATCAGCTCCGGCGTGCTGGAAAATTGCTCTAGGAAGCGACTATAGCCAGTTGTGGCTTTCGATGAATGTACGTTGGCGAATATACTCAGCCCCTGTGTGCTGGAAAATTACACTGGGAAACAACTTTAGCTGGTTACGGAGTTCAACAAATATACTTTGCTGAATATACTTGGCTCCGGCGTGCTGGAGCATTGCATTGGAAATCGACTATAGCCAGTTCTGGAGGTTTAAGGGTTAATACATTAAGGATATAGTTTTTTTTAAGATCTTTCCTTTTTTGACAATAGCTAAGATTTCTGTTTTCTCCTTATTTAGATTGAGGAAATGAGTGCTCCTCCATTCAGAAACACAAGTAAGACATTGGATCAGAGAGTCCAGAGCGTTAAGGTCATCGGCTGCTATAGATAAGTAAAGCTGTTTGTCATCTGCATAGCTGTGGTAGTTCACCTTGTGTTTCAAGATAACCTAACGAGAGCATGTAGATTTAAAATAACACCTGGCACAGAGCAGATGTAGATCCTTCTGGTGTGCCATATATAATATCTTAGATCACTGGACTACAACCACCACAACTAACAGAATTTTCAACCTGTTAAATAAGACTGAAACCAGTTAGGACACTGCCAGACAGACCCAGCCATTGACAATAGCAATTTGTATGACTACTGTGATTTGTGGTGTCAAAAGCTGCATTCAAGTCTAGGGGCATTGTTAATTAGGTTACATGCAGTCACAAAGGAGTAAAGTATTAAACAAAACAGTACAGAAAAAAAAACCCTGGCAGTAAATGTCACCATGCCAGACTGTGAGAATACACACTTGGACTAGTACTGAAATAAAGCACGTGGTGAATGTCAACAGGGCATGGAGGTACACTGTAAGGTTTTTTGCCTCCTTTGTCTGGGATCTGACTAGGAGCAATGCTCAGACGAGAAGCCATTGTGCCATCTGATGGCACACAAAGGAGCCAGAATTGAAAAACATGGCTGAAACATAATAATTCTCTGTTGTTTCATCTTATTATTTTATTTGTTATTCTTGTTTATATTTGTTGTCTAGTCTTGCATATATTTGGACCGATGGCACAATTATATTCTACTCTGTACTGCTGTGTGGCTTTGAATGACAAATAAAGTAAATCTTGAACCATTATAGTTGTTCTTTTTGGACTTTGTAGTTACAAATTACATATGGCACATACCAGAGCAGTACTGTGGCATGATGGGTATTACTTCAACTTCACAGACCTTTGACTCCAGATTAATTTCAGGCTAGGGTACCATCTACATGGAGGTGCTCCCTTTGCTTGTGTGGGTTTCCTCCGACAGTCCAAAAGCATACTGTTCAAATTCTGAATGTGTGGGTGAACATGTGCAAAATTAAGCCCTCTAATTGACTGGCACCCTAATGCCATCCACTGACCCTCTATTAGATAAGGCAAATGGATAAAAGGACATGATATATGTCTGTTTAGAGCCAAAAATGTTTCTGCAGGAAGAATTTTCTACTTACTCTAAAGTAAACATTTTAATTTAATTTTATTAATATGGCCACTGGATAGAAATGGTGGAAAAATCTGCCCTAATGGCTTTACAGATGGGTAGCTGAAACAGTCGTGAATATAATTTATAACATTACTGTACATGCTGAGATACGGAAACAAATAATGAAGCCAAAATTAATGAGATGCAGTGGTTATGTACAAATATCACATAACTTCCAAGAATAAAGTATACCAGCACAGGCCAGAGTTCTGTGAATCCTAGTGCCTGCTGCATGTGAATAAAATTTTGAAAAAGTCCCATAAACATCAATTTACTGCATCATCATAGCACAACAACAGAGGAAGCATCAACAAGGTGGGCACTTTGGGGCTCTGGGCTCCTTAGGGGAAGTGCAAGTAGTTGCCTGAAAGCAACAAATACGATAAACATTTATAATTCATATCTTATATTTATTCATGAGCCTTATTTATCCTCAGCTTATAAACTTCAGGTCACAATCCTTTTTCATTAACTTCATCTTTCTTTATTTATGCACCAAACCTCTCTTCACATTTAAGTTCCACTTTATTTACAGCAATCACCATCTTTGGACTTAACAGGTCTGCTGTTACTACAAGGGGTTTAATGCACTATCGACTTTTATTTTGCTTTACTTCTTTGTCATTATTTTCACTTCTCTTTTTCCAGTGCAGAGCAGGCACAGACATGACGCTTACCCATGCAGTAATGGACTTGAGGGAAGGTGCCCATCAGTTTACATTGTTCAATTACTCATTTTGTGTCTTCTGATTTACACAAAATATCCAGACCTGCTTCATGTCTGTATAGTGCAACTGGGATCCTTGGAGGAAGTACGAGGTACACCACATAAGAGACACTCTAGATGGTTTTATACTAGTATTTATTGTGAAATGCTATGAAATAATTTAAAATAAAAATAAGTTTAAGTAATGAGTGGTATGATGGTACAGGGGTTAGTTGCAGAGCTCCACGGACAACAGTCATTGTTACTGTGATTCCTGTTACACATACACTTCAAAAATGGGTGCTGTCCTCAGAAAATCTCAAAAAACACACCTGCTATCTAAACAGGGCAGGGCTGCCCCGAGTTAGCCTAGCCACAAACTCAAATGCTGAGGCCAGAAAATGGGGTAAGGCTTTTAAACAGCAATAAGTTGAAAAATGCCGTTTAAGGAGGACAAACAAAAATGTTTAAAAACATCTGGTCCAAAGAACAAAAACAAAATATCTTAACATTTAAAGGATTTATTAGAGTATACAAAAATGTATCCCACAGGGGATGCACAAACGAATGTGTTTCTTTGTGCCTGTCCCAAGCCCGGATAAATGGGGAGGGTTACGTCAGGAAGTGCATCCGGTGTAAAATTTTGCCAAATCAATATGTGGACAACAATTCAAATTTCCATACCGGATCGGTCAAGCCCCGGGTTAACAACGACCACCACCAGTACTGCTAGTCAACATGGTGCTGGCGGAAATTAGGCTACTGTTGGCCAAAGAAGAAAAAGGAGAAGAAGAGGTGGGAGATGTGTCCGGAGGCAGGAGGAGAGGAGGAAGTTAAAGAGTGTGGAACTGAGGGTAGGAACTTTGAATATTGGCAACCCCTCTCACCCCATGCACGCCTCCTTGATGGGTCATCAGAGCACACACAGCAAAAGACTCATTGCCTCCAAATGCAGAACCGAACGCCACAGGAAATCCTTTCTACCTGTGGCAATAAGACTGAATAACTCTTCCTCATTCTGTAGGTGATCTATTTCAGAATTTTTGTCATTAGGTCTCATTTGTTTTTTTTGTTTTTTTTTTATTTACTCATCTGTATGTTACTGAATGTTTGTTTCATCTCATCATCACATGCTGCTATCTCATTTATTCATGGCACAAACACTAAGTCACTTTTCATAACCACTTGCACTAATAATCTGTAGTTTTATTATATCTGTTATAGTTTTAGTTATAGTTGTTTGTTGCTTTGCACAAATTAGTTATACAGTTATAATACAAACTATTAGTCAGAGTTATTTGTTACTTTGTTTAGAGTTGTTATTCTGTTTGCACTATTACTACTGTTCTTTTTAAACTCTTGACTACCTTATCTTTATTCCTCTTTATTCCTCTTGTTGCACTGAGCATGTATATGACAAAAGAATTTCCCTCGGGATAAAGAGAAAAGCCAAGCAAAATGACACCTTTTATTGGCTAACTAGAAAGATTACAATATGCAAGCTTTCGAGGCAACTCAGGCCCCTTCTTCAGGCAAGAAGGGGCCTCGGGATAAATAAAGTTATCTTATCTTATCTTATCTTATCTTGTCTTGTCTTGTCTTGTCTTGTCTTATCTTATGACTGAGAGTTAGCCGATGTGATGGAGAGAAGGAAGGTTGATATATTGTGCGTGCAAGAGACTAAATGGAAAGGGAGTAAGGCCAGGTGGATCGGAGGTGGATTCAAATTGTTCTATCATGGTGTGGATAGGAGGAGAAATGGAGTAGGGGTTATTCTGAAGGAACAGTATGTCAAGAGTGTTCTGGAGGTGAAAAGAGTGTCAGGCAGAGTAATGATTATGAAGCGGAAATTGGAGGTGTGATGATGAATGTTGTTAGTGCACATGCCCCGCAAGTTGGGTGTGCAATGGATGAGAAAGAAGATTTTTGGAGTGAGTTGGATGAAGTGATGAAGAGTGTACCCAAGGGACAGAAAGTGGTGATTGGAGCGGATTTCAATGGACATGTTGGTGAAGGGAACAGAGTAGATAAGGAGGTGATGGGTAGGTATGGTGTCAAGGACAGGAATAAAGAAGGTCAGAGGATAATGGATTTTGCCAAAAGGATGGACATGGCTGTGGTGAATACGTATTTTAAGAAGAAGGAGGAACATAGGGTTACATACAGGAGTGGAGGAAGATGCACACAGGTAAATTTCATCCTATGCAGAAGAGTCAATCTGAAGGAGATTGAAGACTGCAAAGTAGTGGCAGGGGAAAGTGTAGTTAAGCAGCATAGGATGGTGGTCTGTAGGATGACGTTTGAGATCAAGAAGAGGAAGAGAGTGATGGCAGAGCCAAGGATCAAATGGTGGAAGTTGAAAAAGGAAGACTGCAAGGTTGAGTTTAGAGAGAAGGTGAGACAGGCACTGGGTGGCAGTGAAGAGTTACCAGACTGCTGGGAACATACAGCAGATGTAGTAAGGGTGACAGCAAGAAGGGTGCTTGGCGTGACATCTGGACAGAGGAAGGAGGAAAAGGAAACCTGGTGGTGGAATGGGGAAGTACAGGAGAGTATACAGAGGAAGAGGATGGCAAAGAAGAAGTGGGATAGTCAGAGAGATGCTGAAAGTAGACAAGAGTACAAGGAGATAAGGCACAAGGTGAAGAGAGAGGTGGTGAAGGCTAAAGAAAAAGGGTATGATGAGTTATATTAGAGGTTGGACACTAAAGAAGGAGAAAAAGACCTGTACCGATTGGCTAGACAGAGAGACCGAGCTAGGAAAGATGTGCAGCAGGTTAGGGTGGTAAAAGATAAAGATGGAAATGTACTCACAAGCGAGGAGAGTGTGTTGAGCAGATGGAAAAAGTACTTTGACAGCATTATGAATGAAAAGAATGAGAGAGAGAAAAGGTTGGATGATGTGAAGATAGTGAATCAGGAAGTGCAATGCATTAGCAAGGAGGAAGTAAGGACAGCTATGAAGAGGATGAAGAATGGAAAAGCCGTTGGTCCAGATAACATACCTGTGGAAGCATGGGGGTGTTTAGGAGAGATGGCAGTGGAGTTTTTAATCAGATTGTTTAACGGAATCTTGGAAAGTGAGAGGATGCCTGAGGACTGGAGAAGAAGTGTTCTGGTGCTGATATTTAAGAATAAGGGGCGTGTGCAGGACTGTTGTAACTACAGGGGGATAAAATTGATGAGCCACAGCATGAAGTTATGGGAGAGAGTAGTGGAAGCTAGGTTAAAAGATGAGATGATGATTATTGAGCAGCAGTACGGTTTCATGCCAAGAAAGAACACCACAGATGTGATGTTTGCTCTGAGGGTGTTGATGGAAAAGTATAGAGAAAGCCAGAAGGAGTTGCATTGCATCTTTGTGGACCTGGAGAAAGCATATGACAGGGTGCCTCGAGAGGAGCTTTGGTATTGTATGAGGAAGTCGGGAGTGGCAGGGAAGTACGTAAGAGTTGTACGGGATATGTACGAGGGAAGTGTGACTGTGGTGAGGTCTGCGGTAGGAGTGACAGATGCATTCAAGGTGGAGGTGGGATTACATCAGGGATCGGCTCTCAGCCCTTTCTTATTTGCAATGGTGATGGACAGGTTGACAGATGAGATTAGACAGGAGTCCCCGTGGACAATGATGTTTGCTGATGACATTGTGATCTGTAGCGATAGTAGGGAGCAGGTTGAGGAGACCCTGGACAGGTGGATATATGCTCTAGAGAGGAGAGGAATGAAGGTCAGTAGGAACAAGAGAGAATACATGTGTGTAAATGAGAGGGAAGTCAGTGGAATGGTAAGGATGCAGGGAGTAGAGTTGGAGAAGGTGGATGAGTTTAAATACTTGGGATCAACAGTACAGAGTAATGGGGATTGTGGAAGAGAGGTGAAAAAGAGAATGCAGGCAGGGTGGAATGGGTGGAGAACGGTGTCAGGAGTGATTTGTGACAGATGGATATCAACAAGAGTGAAAGAGAAGGTCTACAGGACTGTAGTGAGACCAGCTATGTTATATGGGTTGGAGACGGTGGCATTGATCAGAAAGCAGGAGACAGAGCTGGTGGTGGCAGAGTTAAAGATGATAAGATTTGCATTGGGTGTGACGAGGATGGACAGGATTAGAAATGAGGACATTAGAGGGTCAACTCAAGTTGGATGGTTTGGAGACAAAGTCAGAGAGTCGAGATTGCATTGGTTTGGACATGTGCAAAGGAGAGATGCTGAGTATTTTGGGAGAAGGATGCTAAAGATAGAGCTGTCAGGCAAGAGAAAAAAGGAAGGCCTCAGAGAAGGTTTATGGATGTGGTGAGAGAGGAGATGCAGGTGATGGGTGTAACAGAACAAGATGATGAGGACAGAAAGATATGGAAGAAGATGATCTGCTGTGGCAACCCCTAATGGGAGCAGCCGAAAGAAGAAGAAGAAGATTAGAGTATACAAAAATAAAATAACTAAAGCACGTCAAAAGAGCAAAAACAAATTTTACCTAATAAACAAAGGAACACCAAGAACAGTGCCTTAAGCAATAGCAGGGATCAAATAACAGAAAATCCAAGCATTAACTAAAACGTTTATCCAAAAAAAAACCTGTAATTTAAATGCCAAATCTGCATAATCAGGTGGTCCCACCTCCTTTGGCTCCACATATAGGAGACAGGGCAAATAACGCAAAAAAAAAAATACACTGAAACTTAACATAATAAATACATTACAGCAGGGGTTCTCAATGTCGGTCCTGGGGGCCCACTGTGGCTGCAGGTTTTTGTTCCAACCAGCTTCTATTTTTAATTGGACTCCTGGGCTAATTAAGTGAACTGTTAATTTGTCAAATTCTGTGTTTTGGGAAAAAATGTACAAATTAGAAAACTAAGTTTGGTATATTAAAATGTACCAAGCAGTTTTATTGGAATAATGTATTTTGTTTTCTTTTTAACAATATTTTCATCTTAATTTTCATTCTGTTTTTTTGCAGAGTGTTCTAATTGTTTAATTAATTCATTATTTTCTAATTAGTGGGTCTAACGCTGAAGTAGTTGCAGCCTTGTTGTTTGCCTGGCTGTCTGCTCCGCTGGTTGTCATTATTAGGATACAATGAAGGGAGCAAACTGCACAGAGAAAGGGAAAAATAGAATGAAATCAACAAAAGGTTGTTAAGCATTTAAATCAAAAGCAGAAATATTCCTAAATGTCTTATAAATGTAAAACTTACTGCGGTGCTTTGTTAATGAAGAATAAGTGAAGAGAAAAAAAAATGTTTGCTAATTAATTGAGCTCAGTGTTATCAGATGTTGTCACTGATTAGGAATCTGGTTGGAACAAAAACCTGAAGCCACAGTGGGCCCCCAGGACTGACATTGAGAACCCCTGCATTACAGAAAAATAATGACATCATATTAATACAAATTATAATATTTATTAAAAACAAAGACAAAATGAAACTGAAAACAGAATTAATAACACAACATGAAAAATTATTCTTAAAAAATAACAAACAGGTTAAACAAACAATAAAACAAATTTCAACAATGGGCTGTAACCCTGGCTAAAATACAATAACTGTCAGCATGCATATTCACAAAAGATGTGCATTGTAGGGAAATTGGTAACTCTAACGCTGTCCTGTCAGTGAGGGCACTGAGATGGGAAGTGACCAGGAGAAACATCAGAAATGTTAGAAACAGTCTGCGGTCAAAACTGGGAGATCGAGCCAACTTTATTATTAAAATACAGAGCACAAGATGAGAATCAGAAACCAAGAAACAAGCATGAAGGTAAATACCAGGAGATCAAAAAAAAAGAAAATTGCAATGACAGTGTTCTTCAACTGTCTAGTGTGCCTTGAGTGCACCGCAGCAAGTTCCAGTTGCTAGGATAACCTTTCCTGTTGTTGGGTGTGTGGCTTTCAGGTCATGCCGGTAGTTGCAGCAGTGAGTTTAAATAGCTGCCTACCTTTGCTAAACATGCCTGTGAATTTCCCATTGAGATTAATAAAGTATCTATCTATCTATCTATCTATCTATCTATCTATCTATCTATCTATCTATCTATCTATCTATCTATCTATCTAAACCTTTCACAAGTATTTCTTGCTTTCTGAATTGACTTCTTGGGTTCCTGACTTTCGTTTTGTCATTCTGACCTCGATTGTCACCTTGCTCTTTGGCTTCCTTGTCTCAGCACTTTTCAGTCTCTTGGTTTTGACCCTTTACTGTTTAATATCTCTCTGCTAGTTTGACCAATTTTCTGAACATAACAGACAAGGCACAGAAAGAGTTTTGGGATCCTAAAGTTGGATGCCATTACATCATTTTGGACATCCTTTAAAATCATCACCAATTAAGATGTCATCAGCGTTACATCTCCCACAGAATGATGGGATTGTTCCCATGGATATAAGAGACTCAGAACAACACAAAACAGCAATGCCATTCTGAATCTAATATGGCCTTGCAATTAACATAAATAATCAGCTTTAAAATAAAGCGTTAAAACTAGAAAACTGAGGGAATTTTAAGAATCATTGATCTACAAACTCCCCCAAATCATTTGTAGATCAGGGCTAGGGATGTTACACAGCCCAAGAGCAAAAATAAAGAAAAAATAAACCACATAACAACAGCCAAAGATTTATGCCTTGCCCTAACTTCTTGTGACCATGTATTAGAAAAAGTAGCTTTAGGATAATGGAAGGATGAAGGCTTGTTTCAGAAATGGGTGAGTACACTCAGCACAGGTTCTGAGCTGATTAGCATGGAGAGGGTCTTGCGCATCTGCGTGACAGCACACAGTTAAATGACATCATCACTAGCCCCAACCTGATAGGGTTTTTTTCTTCAGTTAATCCCCAAGGGGCTCAAGGACATGAAGGTGTCAGCTGGCATCCTGGACACCATTGCATGACTGCAAGGAATCAACTGAAGCACACAGAATTAATGAATGAGTGATTAGAAAGAAACAACATAACAAGTTAAAGTAAGAAATGGCTTTTTGAATTCTGTTAAGTGTGAAGCTGTCCCCTTTTCACTCTTCCTTGATGCAATGAATTATAAATCAATAGTATGACCTCAAAAAGCCAATGACGGTGCTTTCCTTTCCTACATGCTTATCTTTTATACATAAAAGCAGCATTCTGCAGCTTCTCTCGCATTTTGACACAGATAAGGAAGCTGTCATTCTATGTCTCTGAAAAGTGGATGGGGCTCCACACAGCTCAAAAGTCCCTTGATAGTGGATTCAAGTGTGAGAATCATCTGCTCCCATGAAGTCTGAGTTAGTAACCCCCCCCCTTTTCTAAAGTCCTTCCTTCCCAAACTAGGTAGACATAAACATCCTAGGCCAGACATTTGAGGGGAATTAAAACACCTAGTTCTGTCCTTGGAAATTCAAACTCCGCCTCTGCTCTCATAGGAAGAACAATATTGAAATATCCAGTTAATGGAAAGAAGGTGCCAATCACAACCCAGTAAGTACACAGACTGATTTTGAGTCTATGAAGACTTCCTTATGGTGAATTTTCTAGGAATTGGCCCAACAGATAAAATGCTTTAAGACTCCATAGACTAAGGTAGTCATTGATGCCAGTTATTTCCTTGGATTGTTTTGATGTAAAAACTTTAAAATAGCTGTACTGCCAACATGGATGCAGCTAAGAGGTTAGTGAATAACAGGTTAGTAGAATAAAACAAAGCCAAGAATGTATTAAAGTTATCCTGTCTTTTGTCTAAACTAGAAAGCAAACCAAAATCTTAATGAGAAAGTACTGTTGTTAAATTGTAGCCTTAGTATGAAGTCTGAAACACTTAGAAATTGGTTAGTGAAGGTTAATACTTGGACAATGATTGCCTTTGGCTTCTAGTTTATAAATTGTTGAGCTAAAGACGCCAGCAAAAACGGAATGCACCACCGCAATGAGAACACAATTACAACAGTGTGCAACTCTCACAATAAATTTGAATGAGTTTCATAATAACATAGCAATAACTCATAATGCAATGAAACACATTATTTGGCATATTCAGAAATGCAGGAAACTGCCGAGAATGAAAAAAATATATATAAATTTATGAAAAAACTACCTGTGCTAACCAGCGATTCATGGAGAAAAACTGTCTTTTGGAAATTCAGCAACCCATGATGAGACAAAAAACATACTCTTAGACAAAAGCTGTAATCCTGCAAGACAATGGCAAATTAAGTGAGAAGAAAATGCTATGCATACCCATGGTCATAGTTGGCCAGAAAAAAGCTTTGTATGTGCTGATGATGATTCCCTCACTTCAGCCCCAGAACCTCCTGCTGTCTGATGTGCACTGTAGTCCCTGTGTCACCACTGTTTTTTAAGTTGTGCCCTCCCTTCCATTATAAACTTTCTTCCTGATGCAACATATATAGCCTTATATGCAACATATATAGTCTTAAGCCAGATCAATGGCAAGGCACAGGCAAAATTTCATGAAAATTGGTTCAACCATTTTTGTGTGATTAATTAATAAATAAACAGACAAACAATTTGCAATTTTATCTTTATAGATTTATTAAACAACAAATCACAACAAATAAAACAGAAATTGTGGGATGATGCAAAATTAAAGCTGTAATACAGGTAGGGGGTCAGGAAAAGGCAAAGCAAAACCAATTGTCACATCCCAAAATGGAAACTAAAGTTTATAATAAAAGGTACATTGCAAAGTTCCTAAATCTTTTTTGTTTTTCTTACTTCTAACCAACTGTAGCAAGCGTTAATTTGTTTTTGAAAAAGAATACAATGCTTAGATACCAAATAAAGAGTGCCACCATCTTATATAGGTGGAGAATAATGATTTAACATGCCATGTTACTGATGTGTCACATGACTGCCAACAGGCATAATGACTATAATCAATTAAAAATTATTGACAACCATGAAGAAGAAACATTCGGTATGGTGTCGCTACAATATCTGCATCATAACAATAAAAGTAATAAACTGTCCAAAAAGTACTTTAAAAATTCCACAAATAGTACAGAGAAACTCCCAAGGTGCTGAAATGTTAATTCACACAATTATTACAACATTCTTCTCCTTTTTTGAGGCACTACATGTTTTACCTCTTTTGGAATCCCCATCTCTCTTTACTTCTTTTTTTTGTACGGTATTGGCTTCCCCAAACCAACCCATTCTCTGAACCCCATTGACCACAAGGCTTATGGCTGTCACTTAGGTTGCTTATGCCAGGGAACAGCCCTGAAAGCTGGGGTCTTGCTGTAATGGGAGAGACTATAGCTGTAGAGACATGTGTTTCAACACAAGCTTCCTTTTATTTTATTGGGAATGTTCAGGTTTGAACAATGATGCCGACAACAGTGACTTCCATGTGTGCAGGAGATGGAGTTTGATAAATCTCACAGGCTTCAATGACCTTGGCGACAGAAACTTGCTGGTTATTTTGATTGTCTCAAATGGCCATGAGTGAGAGCCTATTGTCAGACAAATGATTCACAACTCTAATCTCCTTAGAAGCAGAAATGAGTTTATGTAACAGGGAATCCCTGCTGGTGTGAGTGAAAGGCACTTTGGGAGCAGTTTATTAGAAAGTGTAACAGATCTCAAAGCAGTGCTAGCTTTCCACAGGTTAAAACTTGTGTTAGCATCCTTTTATAGTTTTGCATGTTATTAAGATGCAAAGCAGCAGAATTTAGCTTCAAGAGATGACTGGACCCGAAGGACAGAAGAGGTTAAGAAAATGTCATAACCAGAAACACGAGCTATCCCCCTTACATACTTGTGACTTTCTCCAAATCAAAAAAAAAAATTCAAGCTGAACTCTTGATGATGGCTTGTAAGATAAAGAAAGAGAGAAGGAGAGAGTGATGACCATATATATATCAAGAGAAAAAATAAGAATTTGAAAGAGTCTGACATACATTAGAGGAATCAAATACAGCAAAGAAAGACTACAGTAGTGAAGCTGACCAAGAGTAGAAAGACATGGACAAAGGTAGCAGGGATCAAAGCGGTCAGACAGAGAAAGAGAGAAAAAAAAATAACAAGAAGACCAACATGGCTCTCAGGTTGCATGATCATCCTCAATAACCTCTCTCTATATTGACTAACCTAACACCTGACTACAATGAAGATCACTGAAGTTTTTAGAAATCCTTTGGACTTCTTATTGTTTCCTCTTCAGCAGTCAATGTTCTAATGATAGTGAGTCTTGTTTTTCATACATGACCTTCTCAAGACCTTATCAAGTTGTCCCAGGCTCTTCTTGTTTTGTAAAGGAGTCTAAGACAAAATCCTACACAAAGCATGACAGAAACTTCACTGGCTTTTCTTGATGTAGCTTCACACCTGGGCAGCCAGTCCCCAGCTACAGTCTCTGGGCTTCAGATTTACCAGACCCAAAATGGTTTACCGGCTTTAAAAATTCAAAAAGTAAAGAAAGAGTCAAAGCTATATCAAAAATGTTGTACAAAGAAATTAATAACTCTGGGTTGTTCAGACAACCCAAAACAAAAACCTTTACAAATATACATTTTATATAAGCAAAAAAACAGAAAAACAGGGAATAAGGGTAACAAAGATAAGCTTCACACAGCAATCCAAAACATTCAAGTCCTAATACATAACTTAAAGGCAAAAGTCTAATAAACAGAGTGAAAGAGTCCAGAAAACAGAAATTAAGTTGATAACAAGCAATGTGCACAAACCGCCTACACTAATTCAGTGATCCACTGCTGGGTCCTTCTCTCTGTCCAAATATAAAGACAGCAGCAGGGATGTCAGAGGTGGCCCCGCCTCCTGGGGGGCTCCATCCATGATGTACAAAGAATGGACAAAACATTAAATTTTAAACATAACAAAAATTGGAGAAAAAAAATAATAACAAAAACAACAATTAAACCTAAAATAAACACAAACCAGAAAAAAAAATATTGGCTCTAATACATTTCTTTTCTAAGGAAAAAACAAAGCATTTTCCCCAACAACAACACTCACATCTATGGACTCTGCACACAGTGCTCCCTGTCTTCAAACCACAACTCTCAGATTGAAAGTTGGGTTCCCCATACTTCCATGTGCTGTCCAAAGACTTTAACATGAAAGTAGGCAAATGTACCGCCCAGTGTGCCCAACACAACTTTTTGTCTTTGCAATATTCTTTACTCTTGTAAAGGTTTTAACCCTCATATCCTGAGTGTTACTTAAATCTCACATTTCCAGTCATGTTGCTCTAAAGTCTATTTCACCGGAAATTCTGTTTCAATAAAATTCCTCCATTGCAAGTGGAGATTTTAACATTTCTAGCAAACACATGAACAAGTTATTAAATAAGTTACTTCTAGAATTTGGACACCCAAACTTTTAGCCTTTTCAAGATTTCAACCCTTGCAGAGAAAGAACAATTTGCCTAATGGAGATCTCTGTTTTGCTATTTATAACTCACAAGACTTGTGCCAGGAGCACAACACTCACTCATTTTACAGCTCCATCACACACTGGCCTGGAATGTTAGTTGATCATCCCACCATCCTTTTTTTCAAACCTCATCATTAAGTTATGGGTTTTCAGCATACCGGAGGCTTTGCTGGCTACAGCAAGTGCGAAGTAGAAACTAAAGTTGACTAGGACATCTGTCTATTACGGGTCACACAAACACATACAGCCCACAGTCTTTAACTTTGTAGCAGAGAAACAAAAAGTATCCTTGTGTGCTTTATTATTCTTGTGTGAACTTGCTTCTGATTGGCTGGCCAGTTTAATTAAGACATTCTGTATCATTTGAACCTAGTACAGTCACCAAGGGAATGACAAGATAATGACAATTCATATTTTTAATTTTGTCCTGTATAAGAATTTGTATATAAGAGGTTCCTCTTTGGATATAGATGTATTTAATCTATCTAACTATTCTGAGTCATTTAGATAATAGTAACATATTGTAGCGGGGCTACATAGTTATAGTGTTGTCAAATGTTAGTACTACGTGCGTCTTGTTTCCATCGTCCCGTTTGCTGTTTATGTGTGTGTCAGTGAATGCCGATGATGGAAGGAGACCGCAGCCCCAAACCTGGAAAACACCTGTTCACTATCAATTAATTATATCCGTCACAGGACTATTTAAGCAATCAGGAGGGAACAGCCAAGGGAGAAAGGAGTGGAGAAAGAAGGAGACCATTTTTTCACAACCACGGATCAACTTACCTGCTGTTTTTTCACATCACGCTTTTACAATAGTTTGTTTTTCATTCCGCTGGACTGTCTTCCATCCCTCATCTGCAGAGACCCCGGGGTCGGATCGTCAACCACCACGCGCCAAGGAGTCATGGTGAGGTTGCTCCAATTGCCGGGAAAATCAAACAACTCGCTTATCTCTAGTTCAGTCATCCGTATTCAGGACAATTTTTATATCCGGACTGAAATTCACGATCATTCATTCCGTATATCATTCATTGTTGTTATTCGTTGTTTGTTATATGTTACAGGGGCAAGGGAGGGTTTGTTGTATTTATATATGGTGGTGTCTCGTTGTTGCCGTGGTGGAGGGATATTTATATTTATATATGTACAGTGATCCCTCGCTATATCGCGCTTCGCCTTTCGCGGCTTCACTCCATCGCGGATTTCATATGTAAGCATATTTAAATATATATCGCGGATTTTTCGCTGCTTCGCGGGTTTCTGTGGACAATGGGTCTTTTAATTTCTGGTACATGCTTCCTCAGTTGGTTTGCCCAGTTGATTTCATACAAGGGACGCTATTGGCAGATGGCTGAGAAACTACCCAACTTACTTTCTCTCTCTCTCTCTCTCTCTTGCGCTGACGTAGGGGGTGTGTGAGCAGGGGGGCTGTGTGCAGCTGCTTTGTGAAGCGACATGCTGCACGGAGCTTCGCATACTTAAAAGCTCAAAGGGCACGTATTGATTTTTTTTATCTGTCTCTCTCTCTCTCTCTTCCTGATCCTGACAGAGGGGGTGTGAGCTGCCGCCTTCAACAGCTTTGTACCGGCGGTGCTTCGCATACTTAAAAGCCCTATTGATTTTTTTTTGACTGCTTGCTTTGCACTCCTTTGAAAAGGAAGATATGTTTGCATTCTTTTAATTGTGAGACAGAACTGTCATCTCTGTCTTGTCATGGAGCACAGTTTTAAACTTTTGAAAAAGAGACAAATGTTTGTTTGCAGTGTTTGAATAACGTTCCTGTCTCTCTACAACCTCCTGTGTTTCTGCGCAAATCTGTGACCCAAGCATGACATTCTAAAAATAACCATATAAACATATGGTTTCTACTTCGCGGATTTTCCTATTTCGCGGGTGGCTCTGGAACGCAACCCCCGCGATGGAGGAGGGATTACTGTATATATTTCTATTTTGCATTTGTCTTATTTCATTTAATACAATTAATCAGTTTAATTTTACATACCTGCTTTTCTGTTGTGCTTATATTTACACCGTCGATTGTGGAGAAAAGTTTAATTTGTTAGAGGTATGGTTTGACAGTTAGATTCAAACTCAGTAAATTATCCAGGCCACAGGTCTTGGAGGTGTAGCTGCCGGCTGGGTAAGGGGTCTGCCGTTACAATATATAGTACATGTGTTAAAGATTATAGAAGAAGAAAAAGAAGAAGAAGATATCTTTACTATTACTATACAAATGCAATGAAATGTTGTTTGGAGTGAGTTTGTAGATGCCAGAAAACTATTAAAACAGTAACACTTAAAGTATAAATACAGGTCAGATATATTATGAACTAGCAAAATACCCGCGCTTCGCAGTGGCGAAGTACTGCCTTAAAATTGTTATTAAGAAGAAAAATAAACATTTTTAAACTGAGGGAAAATATACAAATAATTATTTGTTAAGGATCTCTTTGTATACCACGTTGTCAGTTCGGCCCTCCGGTTGTAATATGGCCAAGCTGTGCGCTGAGCTTACTCTTGAGCATGCGACGTACAGCTGGCCATGTGAAAAGCAATCTTGCCTCAAATCAATGGCAACCTTTTGTAGAGTTTGTCCCTGAGACTTATTAATTGTCATTGCGAAGCAGTGCCTTACTGGAAATTGTAGGCATTTGAATTGAAATGGGAGATCTGAGGGTATAACGGGGATGCGAGGAATAAAAACTCTCTCCCCTGAGCCACTGCCAGTAAAAATAGTTGCCTCAGTTAGGTTCTTTTGCAGACACGTGACATGAAGTCTCGTGCCGTTACAAAGTTTCGGTGGCTGTACGCAAATCCACGATCGGCTTTTTTGAACCAAACCTGTTGTTTTTATATGAGCTGCTTTTTATTATTGGGATCGTACCTAGAAACAGAAGCTCTATTAACTTGTGGATTTGCGTGCGAATATTTAGCGTCAGCGTCTCTATTAACTTGTGGATTTGCCTTCGAGTATTTAGCGACAGCGTCTCTATGAACTTGTGGATTTGCCTGCGAGTATGTAGCGACAGCGTGTCTATTAACTTGTGAGTTTTTCTGCGAGTATTTGGCGGCAGCGTCACAAAGTTGTTTCCGTCTAGCTGCATCAGAAAATGTACCACAACTTCTGACACGCCTCCTTTTTACTGTTTTCTCACAGCTTGGATTGCTGCTGTCATAATCGGTTTGAGTTTCATGGTTTGTTTCAATTACATTAGTATTTGCAGGACTTGTTGGGTTGAAGTGACATTCGGCATCTGTCAAGCGACGTAAGCATACAACCGGTTTCATCGATAACTTCACATCCAGCTTTTGAGAGTTGAAACATTCATAAACATCAAAATGTCCACTACTCAAAATCGTCACCTGTGAATCTAAGATGTTTAAGAGGCATTGGCGGTTCTCCAAACGTGTACAATAGACAGGCAGCCAATTACATGGGAGGCGTGGGGATGGGGGACGCAATATAGGCAGGCAGCCAACTACGTGGGAGGCCGGGGGTCGCAGGACGCAGGACGACCGACCTGCAGGCTATGGACGTATATATGTACGCAAGTAAGATTCAGTAGAATTTCGAAATGAAACCTGCTTAACTTTTGTAAGGAAGCTGTAAGGAATGAGCCTGCCAAATTTTAGCCTTCTACCTACACGGGAAGTTGGAGAGTTAGTGATGAGTGAATCAGTGAGTGAGGACTTTGCCTTTTATTAGTATAGATAAAGTATAAAATATATATGTATACACCAAAAGAATAAAATGTCAGTACTGGAAGCAAGAGAAGCCAGTAGCACATCATTGTCAGAGAGATATCACACAACAGGATACTTCACAGGGGCGTGGATAAAATAAGAAGTTATTGCACTGAAGAAATGGAGAGGGCAAGGTAATAAAGGAACAGTCACAGTGGTTGAGCTGGACTTCTCTGCATGTGTTTCTTGATTATGTTATGTAATTGAACCTAACTTATTTGCTTTGTTATATTCCTCAGGCTTGTCATAGAGAACTAGGCTATAATAAAGGACGTCCGTTCTCAGCTTCAATTATAATAACGATCCTGACTATTCTTTATTTATAGAGTATTTTTTTTGACATCATCTTTAAGCTGAAACTAGACTGATTTAATACAATAACCCAAGTGGACATAAGAGAATACGTATTCAAACTGTACATGGGACCCCTGGAACCATGAACCAGCCGGGCTAATCACTGCACCATGTGTCTGTCTGCTGAAAAGAGCAGTACAATTTTAATGTGATACTTCAAACTCCAGATATCACACTTTTTTTAAGGAGTCTCCTGGCTATGCAGACACACAAGTTAAATCAAACAGTGCAGGATGTTGTAAGCACTCCCAAGGCATAGAAATTAATTAATGGAGGCCACAGTACCTAAAGCTTGTAGATTTGTAGGGTCATTATAGAGTATGGTGATTGCTAATATAATGACCATCATTAAAAAATGTTTAAAGGTGACATAAACCTATGAGCAGAGAGCTCTCTGCAGAATTTACTGAATCCCAGCCAATCAAGACCCGCATTTTACATCAGATTGATAAGACAGAGTCATTTGAACAGTGGATGTACAAAAACTGCTACTAACAAGGAACTTATTACAGATTGTTTCACTGATGATTATATTAATCAATGCATCCATTATGAAATACACCTCGTATTTATGAGAGTCCAGTCATATCAAAACTCAGCTAGACATAATGTAGGAAATAACCTTGGACACAGATAACATTAATCTCAGCAATAACAAAAATATACATATATTCTCAAAACATGACCACTGCCTGTCAAACACATTTTGCTGTCTTTACAGATGCCAGTGATGGACTGAGCAGCAGCACTTCATGGAATTCGGGGAGACACACAGGACACTAGCACCTCTCTTCTTATCTGGACCTTAAGGCAGATCTTATGTGTTTGTTTTAGAAATGTGATTTTTGAGAGGAAAGTATGCACTAATAAGTATGCCCTGATTTATTTACATGTCTCAATTACTTGACCCAGTACTAGAGATGAGGTTTTTAGAGACGTTTATGCTTGATGAGTGTGTGTAAAAAAACATGATACTCTAAATAGGTTAAATGCACATTTGTGTGATATTCTATAAATAAATTATACAGGCTGTTATCAAGTGTATTTCTGCAACACATATCAAAATTATCAAGAATGTATAATGACTTTACTTTTTATCATCAGCACACTGTACGTAAAACATCAAGCAGATCAGAAATGTCTAACGCCTAGGCCCACTCTAGACCAAACTATTCAGCATGCAGAAGTTGGATGGTCTCCCATTGTTCACTTCCAAAGCCGGCACAGTGCGCGTGAGTAGTTGTTTGCCTCTG
This sequence comes from Erpetoichthys calabaricus, assembly GCF_900747795.2. Lineage (NCBI taxonomy): Eukaryota > Metazoa > Chordata > Cladistia > Polypteriformes > Polypteridae > Erpetoichthys > Erpetoichthys calabaricus. Next base: position 58,892,222 of record NC_041409.2, read on the forward strand.
TCTGTTCCCACAATTCAAAGGTATGTGGATAGATTGGTTGAATGTCCTGTAATGCACTAATGGAATAGCCCGCAGGCTTCAAAATGTTGGATAAAGCCGCTTCACAAAATGAAAGGATTAGTGAAACAATTTATTTATTAAATAAAACTCATGGATAATGGAGCTCTTCGTTCTGGAATTTCCTACTTTGTGTCACTCAAACATTATCTTACATAGAGAAAACCTGACAGGAAAGCAGGCATTTAACATTTTCTCCAGCACAGTAATTACATCTTTCAATGGCTTCTACATATTATCTCTCCTAAGTTAAGTGGAGGCAACGCGTCTGTCAGCACCATGATACAGAGCACTTGACATCACTTTTCAATTGACAACGCTGAGAAAAGAAAGTCTTTCTCCTCACCGTTTTACTTTTCCTTTGCCTTGAGGTTTTTGAAGTTGCTCATTTTATGTCAACAAGATGCTCCCAAAGAGGAATGCTGTTACTATACTGGGATGATCAAATGTAAAGGAATAGATAGATAGGCTCTAATGACCTGGATTTGGTGCATTCAAGTTGAATGTGTGAAGGTTGAGCCAGCCGGAGGGGTTATCAATTCAAATGCTTGTTAAACTATTGTTATTGTTCAGTCAAAGAAACACATCAAAGAGATGTGTTTAGTCAGCAGCATCTCCACATCCTTCATGAAAATCACCATCAGCAGAGTTTTAATCCGGCTGTAGAATAGTGTCATCTCAAGGAGATAAAAGTAAAGGCAGGCATTAATAATAAAAAAGTACAAAAAAATCGCTGAAATGGAACTGATGATTATAGACAAATATTCATTGTTAAGTGTAATACACATACACTATTGAGGGAATATCGTTAAAGCATCCCGCAACCCTGAATTGGATTAGGCCAGGGTAGAAAACGAATGGATTTATAGATAGAAAATGACAGTAAAGGCAAAATCTGTGAATATTAACTCCAGATTGAAAAATTAAATTTTTAGTTGTTGACCCATGATCAAGTACAAACCAAAAGGCTCACATGATAACCCATGGCTTTCAGTGGTAGGGACCATTCTTAGTGAAAGAAAAGAGCAAAACTCACTATATAAAAATATAAAAATATACGCGATTCAATAGGCAAAGCTGTCAAACAAGCAATGCAAAGACTAAAGGAAGAATCCAAAATCCCAGTCCTATATGCATTTCCCAAACCTTTTTATTCCAATATAAAGTTAGGAGGAGGAGAACAAACCGATTCAGCAACTGCAAAAAAGAGTTAATTGCCTCAACATGAGAAAGCCTTCCAAACTAAAATCAAAAGTGACAATTAGTAGTGAAACATTTGTGTTTGGTTCACGGGTGGCATCTGCTGAGTAGTTGGGTCTGCCTTATGAACAGTTACAGAAGCAGCCAGTGGACATCTGAAGACAATGATGGGTGGAACTCTAAAGGATGATGCATATAAAGGTGGTCAGAAGCTATGAAAACAGCCAACCATTCATCAGAGCTTAAAAGACAAAGGAAAGAATCATAGTATAAAAATTCTTCTTCTGGCAGTTCCCGTTAGGGGCTGCCACAATGGATCATCTTCTTCCATATCTTTCTGTCCTCTGCATCTTGTTCTGTTACACCCATCACTTGCATGTCCTCTCTCACTACATCCATAAACCTTCTCTTAAGCCTTCCTCTTTTCCTCTTCCCTGGCAGTTCCATCCTTAGCATTCTTTTCCCAATATACCCAGCATCTCTCCTCTGCACATGTCCAAACCAACGCAATCTCGCCTCTCTGACTTTGTCTCCCAAATGTCCAAATTGAGCTGACCCTCTAATGTCCGCATTTCTAATCCCATCCATCCTCGTCACACCCAGTGCAAATCTTAGCATCTTTAACTCTGCTACCTCCAGCTCTGTTGTTATGCACCTAATATCTGGAATAGCTTGCCAATAGGAATTTGCCAGGCTAATACAGTGGAGCACTTTAAAACCCTGCTGAAAACACATTACTTTAACATGGCTTTCTCATAGCTTCATTTTAGTTTAATCCTGATGCTCTGTATATTCAATTAATTATCATTATTATTCATGGTGGCTCAAAAACCCATACTAACCAAACCAATGCAATCTTGCCTCTCTGACTTTGTCTCCAAACCGTCCAACCTGAGCTGACCCTCTACTGCATTATAAAACCATTGTAAAAAAAATGTAAAAACATGGGAAAAACAAAGAGGTCAAAATCTAGTAAAACACTGGTTACATACAAGAGACACAAAAACAAGAATTATTAAAATAAAAAAAAACTATAATAAAACTACTTTCCTTTTAGTCACCTTCAAAATACTCTCCTTGAGATGCAACACACTTGTCCCAGTGTTTCTCGCATTCCTGTTAACATTTGCTGTACTCATCTTTTGTGGTCATGACTAAAGCTTCTATCTATATATATATAATTCACTAAGACCATGGCAAGCAAGACGCACGCAAGACAGAGCCACGCCCACCAACTCTAAGATCATGGGATACGCATGACAGAGCCACGCCCGCCAACCCACAGAGCCCTGCCCACCAACTCTAAGACCATGGGATACGCACGACACAGCCCCGCCCGCCAACTCTAACCCTCCTCCCGAGTCCACCCTCACTCTCGAGGCATGCACACTGCTTGCTCATGTGCCAGCACGCAACACCTCACCAAACACCACCTCAGTCGCTTTCGTCTCTACTATAGTCCACATGCACACTCTGAGCCACGTTGACTTTTCATTGTTCTTTTCGGTTCCGGCTGCTTTTCTATATATATCCACCAAGTCGCCCGACCATGGGATACACACGCATGCAAGACAGAGCCCTGCCCGCCAACTCTAACCCTCCTCCTGCGTCATAGGATACGCACGACAGAGCCCCGCCAGCCAACTCTAACCCTCCTCCTGTGTCCACGCACACAAGACAGTGCCCCGCCCGCCAACTCTAACCCTCCTCCCACATCCATTACCTTCACATTGTTTTCCTTTTATTTCTGATCCCGTTCAACAACTATATGGAGACATTGACTTCTCAACTATGACTCCGGAACAACTCAGTTCTCGAACTATATTAAGCATCACCAACGAAGACTCGCTACACTTTAATGAACAAGTACTGAAACTTATCCCTACCGACAAAGTAACTTTCACCAGCGTTGATCCCATCGTCACAGACGATCCCGCAGATCAAGTTTCATTCCCCAAAGAATTTCTTAACAGTTTTACTCCCACTGGCATGCCTCCGCATAAACTCAAAATTAAAATTGGTTCAGTCATCATGCTTCTCAGAAACCTCCTGCCAGCAAAAGGTCTCTGTAATGGCACGAGACTTTGTTACCAGCATTCACCGCAATGTACTGGAGTGTAAGACTATCGCAGCTGCTACCTCACAAACTGTCCATATTCCCCGGATTTCTCTGACCCCATCAGATTCAAATTTGCCTTTTACTTTTTCCCGTTAGATTGGCCTTTACAATGACAATTAATAAGGCACAGGGCCAAACTTTCAAAAAGATATGCCTGTATCTGCCAAAACCAGTTTTCAGTCACGGACAATTGTATGTTGCTCTCTCCAGAGTTCCATCTTTTCATTCACTTACAGTCATATCTTTAAACCCACCCCATCTGGACAACTGTATCTTTCAGGAAGTGTTCACCCATCAATAAATAATTACGCGGCGTATGGTACGCCGCGGGTTGGCTAGTTACAGTAGAAAATCATCTTCCCTTTAGTCTCAATTTATATTTTTGGGAACAAAAAGATGTCACAGGATGTGAGATCTGGCAAAAACAGAGGGAAGTGAAGCAACATATTGTTTTTGGTCAACAACTCTTTCACTGACAACACGGTGTATGCAATTGTACTGTTATGGGACAAAATGCAGTTTTGGATTGCGCATCTTATCTGGATTTTTTTTTTCCTGATGCTTTCCTTTAGAAACCACAGCACTGATTAAGTCTGTCCATGGGGAACAAAATCTTTATGAACAAGTCTGTCAGTGTCGATAAAAGGAATAATCATTGTAGCTTGGAGAACAATAAGGTTCCAGAGACAGCTGCACGATTGTAGAAATTTGCATTTGATCAGCTCAGCACGATGCCACTCTGCGGACTGATCACCTGCACTTGTAGGTACATGATAACTAGCGACATATTCAAGAGGTACACCCTACTCTCCTATTGACCAATTCCAGGAATTTGCGGGTTCCCCCTTGTATGTTAACAAATAAGCTGCTTTGTAAAATGTTTTCCAGGTGAAAACTATAATGTTGAGACCTGTTTTCTGTGACTTAAACATGCTGATTCAAGACATCTGGTTGGAAATGGCAGACAACAGGGTCGTGCCTCAAAATGAACAGCAAAATGGTGGCCATTAATGAGAATAATAAAATGGTGACCTAGTGATGTCATTGTCAAAATAATAAAAATTTTTAACAACAAGAAGGACAAAACTGATACTGTGGACTCAAAAACATAGAATAATTAATATCAGTTGGAGTAACTAATTAGAGTGGAAGTGAGGAAGAGGGTGATAATAAACCAGGCATGACAAAAGGGGTTGAAGGTGGGTGGAATAGGTTGAAATTAATTGATATTTTGTTCTCGAGATAATGAGAAAAAACAAATCTATTAAAAATTATGCAGTAGCTACAAGGAAAATTCATATAAGTAAACAGATAAATATTTAATGCAATTAAACAGGACATACACCTACTACATCGGGCTACGGCTTAGCCATCATATTTTTTTTTTTAATATTTGTATCATTGTCTATGTCTGAATTTGTTCCATATGGGGGGAAATATTGGTATCTTGTACAGAAGGGTGGGTGTCTGTGGAAAAAGAGGTTAACATTAGTGTGCAATATTATTTTGTTGTATGAATTAATATGAGTGTTATTAGTGTGAACGACAGAAAACACACCTTTTTTGCTCATTTGACTTTGCTCTCGCCATAGGTATTGTGATAAATGAAACAAATGACCCAGATTAAGAGTTGGGGAGCCTCCCCATATACTGGCCGTAAAATCCAGTCGTTCGCAACCAGGTCAAAATTAAATGAAAAATCATACACAATTGACAATAAAACATGGTGTCGCAGAGCTTTTATAGGGAAAAATCAAATACAAGCGGAAATTGAAAGAACAGATGTGACGATGATTGGGGAAGGCCGGAGATGACGTCAGAAACAGTGGACGGAACTGAAGTCATTAGGACGGGACCAGAAGTCAGAAGGAAATTGTCTTCATCATGCAGGTGCAGGAGGAGACTGGAGCGTTGAATGAGGTACGGGCTTTTTATTCTGGCGTTTTCCTGTAGTGTGTGACAGTATCTTTTGGACTGAAGTGGGATAGGGGCAGAAAACAGTATAGTCTAATGCCGGCTAGTCTTTCTGAACATCATCCATCTCCCTAGCAGGCAGTGAAGTAAGACTAGCCAGCATTAGACTATACTGTTTTCTGCCCCTATCCCACTTCAGTCCAAAAGATACTGTCACACACTACAGGAAAACGCCAGAATAAAAAGCCTGTACCTCATTCAATAGGTCAAGTGTTACAATCTGAACTGCTAAGTGGAGCTATAGGAAGATGGCTCAAAAGCTTCCCAAGTCCATACCTGCCCTGGAATTGATTAACAGTATCATCCCAGATGTGGTCACAGGCTGATGCTAACAAAACAACATACTGCTGTTTTAGGAAAACAATTGCCAAGAGCTCATTCTAAGGGACAAAGAGAGTCAAAGAGTATGGAGAAAGAGGTATGAGAGCTACAGTAAGTACTTAGTGACGTACTTAGGTGGGAAGCCACCTCAGTGTGAAAGACCTGGTGTAGGAAGGCCAAGAGAGCCACAAGGGTTTGTTAAGTTTTTTATACTCTTGTGTTTCCCCTCTACTGTTGAACTAATACAAAAATCAAATAATATTTATTTTTAAAAAGGTTGCCATTAATTGTGAGTTTGAGGATATGATATTTCATATGCTAATTGCTTACAGATATGTCCAGTTTAAATAGTGACTAGCATCATCTCTATGTGATTAGTTCTCCTTACTATCTTTGCTGATATGTTCCACTGATCCTACAATATTTAAGATGTTGATGCTGCCTGGAGTCTTTTACTAGCTACTAGTGAAGATTTACTTTTCCTTGTTAATAATGAAAACTGGTGCATTTCTAAGGCTTAATGAAAGACAGTTTTTCTTCCCTTTATACACACCAAACAGTCCCTTTGTGAGTGCTCTGAAAGGCTACAATTCTTTACTGCAGCTCACGTTCCTATTTTTTCCTTATTTCCTCGCTTTGCCTCTGTGTCCTTCTTAAATAAATTATTATTTCTATATATATTTGCTGATATTGCACGCATGGCATCTCCCCAACTAAGCAACGGGATGACTTATCTGCTGCAAAAGACAAATCAGAAGTTAATTTACCATGAAAGTCTGTTTGTTTGACTTTTTATTGCCTTTGAAAGATCTGACTGTCACCAGACAAGATGATTCTTGCTAGGCTTGTCAGGCTTTATTTTTTATTCTCACACATATTATAAAAATAATCTGGGGGCAGCAGTGTTATTGATACCTTGCCACTGCACTGTTTTTGTACCACCAATTAGCCAAGAAAACTTACATCCATTTAACTGGCAAATGATCCATGATGTATGAAGACCAAAATTAAACAATATATTCAAAAATAAGGTATGTTCTCTCATTGCAATGCCCGGTATGTGCATTAATTGTTTAGTGGGTGCTAAGCTTTTACAAAATCATCTTCAAACCTCACAGAACTTACAAACCCCATCCCATCAGTAGTAAGCATTATGGTGTTAACTTCTCCATCACAAACAATATTTATAACGGTCCTTAATGAATTCCTACATGCCCTCATCCTACCTTAGAGAATTATAACACATTCAGCTCATCCTGAGTCTGTCCATAGGTGTCTCCAGAGGAACTATTCATCTGAAATGACTTCTCTACCTCTGGAGTAGTTGTGGATTCTGGACAGTTACAATTCACCTGTAAAAGATATTAAGTCCCATACTCATTTGAATAAACCATATTTGGATTGCATTTATCCTTAATTTGATTCCTAGGCCTTAACAGTGTACATTTCTCATTCTTATTTCATACTTGCTGATTCACTTACCATTATGCTTGTTACACAGGAACTAGTTGGTAACAGTGTGCAGTTCCATTGTAGTTACACAAGTCATTACAGAATAATTGCAATATGCATACACTATTTAATGAGACACAATGAAAAGTGTTGTCACTTTTCTTTATATATACAGTATAATGTGAATGAGAGAGGGGCTGAGATGTTGAAGAGTTGGGGACAAGACATAGATTACTCTTTCAACAGCTTGTGCTTACATTAAGAGTGATTCTTCATTAGCAAATGTGATTTACAAACTGAGACCCTCCTTCTGGTTGGCATCATCATTTTTTCATTTGGAAGAAAGGGGAGGGCCTAACAGGCACCCTGATGGTGATGTCATCATTGGCTACCAGTGGATTGGTCCTTCATATTGGGAAGGCAAAAAGTGACTGTGTGAATTTCCTCCTCCTGCATTCATAGCCACTCTGACATAGTCCTCACCAAGCTGGCACATGTGATAATATCCCATAAAACACACTCATATACGGCATGTTTATGTATATGCAGTGCTGAAAAAAGTACTTACCTCTTTCTTATTTTGCCTATGATTGGAATTCTTTAACACCAAATGTTTAAGAGCACTTAGGTGAACAAGTAACTCATTTTTATTGAATTATTTATTGAATGAACAAAGCAGTTGAACACCTGGTTATTGTGTCATAAAGTAATTGTTCCCTTAAACCTAATAACTGCTTGCATCAGCGACTGCAATCAAATACCTCCCATAATGCAATAAAAGTCTTCTCCCTTAGCGTGGAGGAATTTTAGCCCACTCTTCCCTGCAGAACTGACTTAATTCAGAAACAATGTCACATTTTTCTGGATGAACTGTTTGTGAACTGGCTACTTAGAAAATTAGTTTCTTGATATTGCAATGTTCTCAGTGAAACATGTGCATGGGAATATTAGTTCAGTGTCTTATAGAATATTTCTAGCAGGGTTCATTTTTTGTCTTCTGGAGCAAAGTTTAATTTATTATTATTATTATTATTATTATTATTATTATTATTATTATTATTATTATTATTATTATTATGTCATTGACCTTTCTGTGATGTCAACTTCTTTTCACATGGACACCACCATTTTGTGGGGTCTGTTATGAGAATGTTGTTCATAGTTGCTGGTGATGCAGTATCTTGGGTCATGATGATTGACGATACCTGCATGACGCTCTAAAAAGAGATGCAAAGCTCTATTCACCATGTATGATTTGGACAAACAATTTTAAAAAAGAAATCATTATTTGTGTAATTTTGCTAATCTAGTTTTGAAATTTTTTGCTGTTACTTTTGACTACAATTTTGATTAATGCTGTAGTTTTTGGTTCCTTTTTTGACATCTTGGATACAACCATTTTTTCTGAATCTATGTAATTTCCTGGTCTTGTGTATTCATTCATGTCACGCTGCTCAGAATCTTAACAGTCCATGAACTTTTCCTTTTAGGTTTTGTCGTAGAATCTCAACCTTGACTAGGCCAGTCTAATACTTACATTTTGCTTCTATTTAGCCATTCAGATGTAGACTTTGTGTTCAGTTTAGGATCATTGGCTTACTGCACGATTCAACTATGCTGCAGGTTTTTCTCCAGCGTCTGCTCACAGATCAATGGCAGGAAATTCCTTTTTGAGAATTTTCTGATACAGAGCAGAATTTGTAGTTAATTCAGTGATGGAAATTCAGTGATGGAAGCCCCCAGGCTTCAATGGTATATACATACTCCTGCCACCCACTCTCTGGTGTGTCACTTTGGGTAAATCTAGTATTTGGCTATTTTTTGGGCAGCTACACTATTTTTAAGCTGTCCTTGAGCTACGCATTTTTGAAGGACCTGGAAATCCTGCCCCACCTCACCCTGCAGGGGGAGAGTTGACACCAAAGCTTGAGGAGATGCCAGCAACTGCAGTCTGTAATAAGAATATAAGTTTAATGTCACTGTGCTCTGAACAAAAAAATATTTTATAAATCCACTCACATGTACAGGCCTTTTAGTACACAGGGGCTCAGCATTTAGAACTGCTAGGCAAGCATTAGAAGACAGAAAGGGACTGTAACAAGGCTACATAACTTGTCAGTCGGGTTGGCCTTCTGGACTGTCTGTCACTTTATAATGTGGCTCGGAGGGTGTCTATAAATAGCCCTTCAGGCATCTTTGAGGACGACCCAGTACTGGGAGGATCCCACCCGGTAAATATTCCAGCTGCCAGTTGCCGGCGTCATGTTACCATAAAAACCAAGCAGGGAAAAGGTGTTTCGGTGGGAAACTTTTCTTTTTAAGGGGAATGGTGGTTCGAGGAAAGGAGGAGAAAAAAGGAAGGAAAAGGCTGAAGGCAAGGAGGCGACTATCTACGCTTTAACAATCATCAGGATCTGACTTCACCCAGGAACATCTGCTATTTGTGGGTGGCCACCCCGAAGTAAAAATCATTGTGAAGAATCCCCAAGGAGAGGCCAGGGGCTGGTGTTCTCTAGGTGCTCCCATTTGGTGAGTCGGACTCGTGAGTGAGTTTCTTCGTGATACCTAGCGGAGAAGCCGTCTTCACCAGAGGACTGTTGTGTTTCCTCATGCCATTCTATGGTAGGAACTGAACTGCAGGTTTCTTCTCCGTATATATGGACTATGTTAAATCTTTCTTTTTGCTTTCTCTGAGAACAGTTCTTTTTTATTTTTCTTTGATGTTGGCAACTTGATTCTGATATTAAGGGTCAACATATGGGGGATTATTTCGAGCAGGGCTGCTTGTAATCAGAACTGGCTGTATTTAATCAACTAATTCTAATTACCCCCTTTAATTGTGTTCATTTAACTGAGGGACAATTGCTTTTTTCACAAATGGTTTGGATAACTTTGTTCGTAAAGAATAAAAGCAAATTAAAATGAAGGGCAGAAAAAATCATGGACATATAGTATAAACAGTATTTATATATATTGTGTGTGTGTGTGTGTGGTATAGATATATAAAAACTTGCAATTTATAAGTTACTTTGTACAGTATCAATTAAATAAATACAACTATTTAATATGCGTAGTGCTAAGAAAGAAGTCACTAACACATTTTAATTAGTTCTAATTTAAGCTGAACAAATCTGAAGGGAAGAAAAGTGAAATGAAGAGCTCATAAGGTGGTTCAATCACGGTATACTTGCTTTCTTCCTGTAATTGGCTTTATGCTGTTCAGAATTACTCAGGTAATTAATCTTTATTATTGCTACCGTTGATAGGAAAATTAGTATATTAAATTCCACTAGATGGCAGCACACACTGTCACTGCAAAAGAGGTCCCAGCAAAGAAATGAAAATGGGAGAATTAATAAGACATGGCAGGAGGTTAGGACTGCACTTAGGAAACACTCACAGAGTTAAACAAGAGCATCGTTGTGAAGTCAAATCCCGTCTGTGGAAGGCAGTGCTACTCAGAATCTGCTAATTAACCTTCACGTGCTGCCATTCTATCTCTGGAAGGATTGTTGTACTTTAGGATGGGAGTCAGTATGACAGGCACTATATAAAGTACTATTGTTTATGAGGGGTTTTTAGGGAGCTAACCTGCCACCTGCTGCAGCCTTTTCTAAACAGACATCATATTGGCCAGTGGTTAAGGTATTGGATTGTAAAGATGGTTCAGTGTTCACTGAGTCACCTAGCCCAGGAGAGAGAGCACCAACATGCAGCAATCAATTGTTCTTGCTTGTTTGTTTTTAAAAAAAGCACCATAACATTGCACTTTATTGTGCTTATTTAATCAAGAGAGGCCTCTGCCCACAGTCTTCAAGAAAAGCTTCCTCCATTTCTTAACAGCAGGGAGTCTCAAAACCTTAGCAGCCAAGTGTATGGTGTGGCTAGGATTGGCTCAGTTCTTTCAGCTTAAACTGTTTTTCTGACAAGTTTTTTCTTTCATGCCAGTTGCTAAGGTGACTTTTATGAGAGGAGACACAAATTTAACATGGCGTACCTCAAATGTTTAAAGTGATTCATTCATTTGTGGGTCACAATCACGTTTATCTGCTAATTAATCCGCCGGCTTGGCTTCTGTTATAGATCCATTTCATTTTCTTCCATCGAGGCCCCCGCATTCAGTGACTCACTCTCAGTAAAAAAAAAAAAAAAAAATTCAAATAAATGCTCTAAAGAAAACTTTCCAACATGTAATTGATTGAGATAATGATAACAATGGCAGTTTTTTTGCAGCATAAGAGAAAGCGGGCCAACACTACATTCAAACATAAACAGGCGATTTACTCATTTATGTTCCAGGTGACTTAACTGGACCCCCACCTCCCGACTATGAACTCCCTCACAATTTTTTAGTACTCACTTATCTTTATCTCTTGTTTTGTTTGAGAGTCAGAAATTAAAGGGAATTCGAGTTTAATTGAGCCAGGGTCAGCCATCTGCCAGCATCTCCATGGAAATTGGATAGTTTAGTTTTGTCTGTAGTACAAAAAATGCATTAGGGAATTATTAGGTGGAAAGAAGCAAAGAGATGTGCATGGGTTAGGGGGTGACTTGCTGAAGAGGGGTCCAGGACTGATGGCAGTGTGAAGTGGAAATCAGCGAAACCTCTCTCCTCAGTGCTGGAAAGTCAGAAGGCAAAAACAGAGGTCAGGCCCCAGCTCTCTACCTCCCAGCTACTGTGCCTTTAGACTTGTTACGCTCTTGTGAGCAGTGATGAGGCAATTTCATGATTTCATGCTTTCCATTCAAAGTCTGTGATTCAAATGGTGTCGATCACATGAGATGTCGTGCTTCACAGCTCACTACTGACTAATGAAATGCCCAGATATTCAGTTGCCATAGTTCAGGGTCTCCGTCAAAGTATGTTCTCCCATTTCAGACACTGACTTCAAGTGATTTCTGAAACCCACTCAAAACATGCCCTATTTTATCCATTGACACACAGTGTCAGTTCAGCTCTATGCTAGCTCCCATTATTTCTGTGTATCCATTTAATGTACCTCACAGATCATGCACTGGTTCCCAGTTTTCTTGTCTATCCAGTTACCACACCATGGACCTTAGTTGCTGTCTCTCACCTGGAAAGTTTTCCAGTTCAACCTCTGCCTCCAAAGATGTCTGTGAGTTCATTGACCTAACATCTCAGTGTATCATTGAGTCCCATCATTATGCGTCACAGTTGACCCACTGACCACCAGGGTGCCTTCAGGTCTTGTTTTTGCATTTTACCTTTGAGACCCTGAATATCAGTGAACCATCACGTACTCTCAGTGATTCCAGTATGTCCTCGTGTCCACTCGGTAATTCTCAATCTCCACACTTCCCAGTTGAGACAGTGATCACCAAGGTCCCAGTAAGTCTTGTCAAAAGCACTCCCAGGTCAGATAGACACTGAGACACAGTATGTCCTGCCTTCTTGCCTCCAAGTTCTGTGCACACTCTGCATGGCCTCCTCATTATTCTCCTTAAGTGTCCCATTAAGTCTGAGAGTCAGTTGAGTTCCTGCTTGTCCTACAAGTCCTGCCATCACACTTCCAAATTCAGCTCATGGCTTCCAGCTTCCAAATTTCCCTGTTGAGCCACTCACTTCCAGACTGTCTGTCTCCAAACCTCACATTTGAACCATTGCCTCCAGTCTTCACAACTCACAGTTCAGCAACTGACAAACAGTGCATCCCTAATTTAAGTCACCAGACCCAACAGTTAAGCCACTTTCTCCCACTATGTCTATGAATTTGGTTTCCACATCACACCAGTTGACCCACTGACTGCTGCAGTGCCAATGTCTTCAATTATCCCACTTCTCAGTTCAGTCACTGATGCACTCATTGAGTCCCAGTGTGTCTATACATATGGCATCTGCACCAGACCAGATGGACCGACTCCTAGGTTGTCTATAAATCTGGTCACCATACATTTTATTTAAACCACTATATCCCTGGGCATTTATAAATTTGGCTACCACACCACAGCGGTTCAACCGCTGAGTCCACCCCTGTCTATAGTTTAATCATCTCACCTCTCAGCTCAGTCACATTCACATAGTGAATCTGTAAGTCTAGTCACCAGACCTTGCAATTGAGCCATTGAGACCTAGTCCCAGGTTGCTGGTCACCAGTTCTTATTGCTCAGCAGTGATTTCAGTCATCACACCTCTCTGTTTAGCCAGTGACTAACAATGTATCCCCAAGCACAGTCATCAGACCTCATAGTTGAGCCACTGATCTACAGTATATGACTGGTCTCTCTACCCTTGTGTCTCAGTAAGTTCCACTGATTTTCTGACGCAGGTCATCTCAACAATCAGTTCAGACTTCCAGAATTTAAAGTTGAGACACTAACTCCCTTGTGCCTGAACTTCTGATCTCTACACCAAAGTACTTGAGCCAGTGGATCCTAGGGTCTATACACAGCTGTTCTCTGTACCCTTGTGTGTCAGTATCTTTCATCACACCTCTCAGGTCATCACTTAATTTTGAGTCCCTTTACCTAGTGTCCATACCTTACAGTTGAGCCAGTAACTCCTAATGTGTCTGTGTAATGGGCTAGAATTCAGTATTCTAAAGAAAATGACATTTCAGTGTGTTGCTTAGTGTAATGGGCTATAAACCAGTGCTTTAAAGGAAAATTCTGCTACAGGTTATTGCTGATGGCTATCTACAGGACACAAATATTTACCTGTCTTGCTAAAGAGTCACCTGCTTTGAATAGTCAGACTGATTTGATTTAGTATCTTATCTACACACAATGTGTAGATACAGAACTGTCTGCATCCTTGGAAAATTAACGAGTTCTGCGGACATTGTTTTCTAATCAAGTGCTCAAAGTGAATGTGTTTACACTATTTGTTATACAGAGTAAATTGGCTTGCACCATTGTTTTCACTGATTACCATGTTCATCTATGCAGAAATTGAAGCATATATATATTTCTGGGAAAAGGAGAATAAAGGTAGAAGAGAACAGAGAAGTATGGTCTGAGACTCGGGACTGCTGTCTGTTTCTTTTATGCTTTACACCATATCACTGTGGCTACACCCTGTAGCAACAGTGGCTTGTACCTGGCCCAGGTTCCCCTAGACCATGAGGCCGGTAAAATCTGAACATCTGATCTCCACACCAGAGAAGTTAAGACCATGTCTCCAGTGTCACTATAAACTGGGTCAATGCACCTTCCCACTGAGGCCCTGTCCACCCGCAGTTGTTGCCAAGTCCAGTCACCACACCCTTTATTCAGTGGCGCACCTGAGTGCCGTTACTTGTCGTCTCATTTCTCCTACCAACTTGTCTCCTACTGTAATTCTGTCGTGCTCAGTTTGGATTATTATTATGCGTACAGTTCCAGGCTTTTGTGGAAGTCAAGCTTTTGGCACAGCCGGGCATCACTCACATCGGAAGGCGCTGTCTCGTTCCTGCTGACACTTGTGCTCATTTGTAGCTAACAATAGAAAATGTTCACGGAACAAAAGAGATGCTGACAATCGTTCCTGAGCTGATACCTGCTCATTTGAGTTTTGCTTCCAGCAAGCCTGCCAGATAGTGGGTGGCTGTCTTCTCATACTTCAGGAAAGCACGGTGTAAAGTTAAACAACTGTCAGCTTTAGGGTGGGCAGAGCAGAATTACTGCCAGTGGCTTAGTCTCCACAAAAAGCCCTCTTTGTTCTGTTTCTTCTATTTTGAATATTTACAATGCAGTTTTGTCCTCTAAGATGACAGATTTATATGCTGTTGTGCAGTGGGACAGACATAGCCATAGAGGGTGCTCGAGTGTCAGTAGTGAAGGGAGGAATGCTGGGGGTAACTAGGCTATATAAGAAATTTCCTAACAGGATATACCTCATCTCTATAGCACAAGCACAGACATTTAAATTAAAAATGGTTAAAAATGTCATTTCTGATTTTCTGTAACCTTAACCTCCCAATTTCCATCCATCTGTCCATGTATTTATTTTTTCTGGGTCAGTTTTATAGAGAATCAGAGTTGAGTCTTTTTTTCTAGACATACTGTCCACAGTCACATATTGTACGCAGGGTATACTTACGTTCATCAGTCAAATGATCCATCCATTTTCTGAACCAACCTGTCCAATTCAGGGATATTTGTGGCCTTAGCCTGTCCTGTAAGCACTGGACACAAGGAAGGACCCAGTCCTGGACTTGCACACACACTCACCCTTACAATGGAGCTGAATTAGAGTCATGTGTCAACCCAACCTTTACGTCTGTGGTATGTGTATGAAAAACCAAAGTACTTGGAGGAAAAGCCAAGAAGGACATTGGAAGACAGGCACACTCCAAAACTGTCATTTAGCAGCACTGCTTATTGTGGCCCCCTGTCAGTCAACTGAATGACATGAGAATGACACTTTAAACAATATGACTTCACACAATAAGTATGCTATAAGGAAGCTTTGATAAAGGGTAACAGTCTTGTCTTTCTAGAAGCAGCTGGAAGCTTATTAACTGTACAAAACAAAACCGAGTCACTCCCGGTTGGCATCTTATATATAAACGTCTACGTGTGGAAGTGTGTGTGTTTGTCTGTCCAACCCGGAAGTGAGAGGTGGAGTTGGGGTAAGGGCTCTTCCTCTGTGGAAGCGGAAAACTCACTTAGCCACTAATAACACAAGCGGGGCCAACACGTCAGCAAAACGAAACCTCAGAAGAAAGACATAGTCGCTTAGCCGCTAACATTGACAAAACGGTATCCCTTTAACTTTTTTTTTTTTTTTTGGCTCAAGGGTTGACTTTAAATAGATCGCAACGAGGGAGATGCTCTGCTACGTACGACATCCCAACCCAGAATCAGGTCGTCTATGAATGATTTAGCACTGGGTTCCCCACGAAAATACAGTGCAAAAGAGGAAAAGTGAGCGCTACTCATCTGGGACGCTCCCCGGCCCTGTCTTGAACGGCCCTCCGCACCGATCTTCCCCCATGGGGAGGGCGGCCTCCGGTTATCCCTGGCCCACCGAGGCTCCGTGGTGCTAGGGATTCTGACTTAGAGGTATCCGGTCATAATCCCGCAGATGGTAGCTTCGCACCATTGCCTCCTCAGTCAAGCACATACACTAAATGTCTGAACCTGCGGTTCCTCTCGTACTGAGCAGGATTGCTATTGCGACAACACCATCATCACTAGGGTAAAACTATCCTGTCTCACAACGGTCTCTCTTCAGGATGTGGCCGAAGAAAGGAACGAGCGCAGCAAGATGCTGGAAAGTCAGTTGGTTGACTTGTGAGTGCCCTCTACTGGCAGCTTTCGCCGTTTCCTCCTCCTTGTATATTCCCCTTTTGCTGTTGGACACACTCGGTTTTATTTGCTTGATTATTTTTTTTGCCTTTACTAATGGTCAAAAGTTTTAGAAAAATTCCATCAGTTGAAATGCAGTGAGTGACCTAAAGTGGTGAAAAGGTAAGCAGAAAACTTCCAAAGATTTAAATTTAAAGTTTAGGTTAGCAAAAAGTTCAGAATATGACAAATGGGCCTTCTTCAGGGAACAACTAATAGGTGGCAACCTACAGATGTTCTGCAGCAATTCAAGTAAATGAAACCATACAAGTTGTAGCAAACAGTTTGCACAGGTGTCCCAACTTGTGTTGATTACTTAAAAACCCTCTGTCTTAAAGCAGAGTTGGAACAGGCAGTGTTACTATACCCTCGGAGTCTCAGTTCAGACTATCCACGATGGTGACACTTCCTGTTAAATGCCAGCCAGGCAGGAAGTGGCGGGTCCAGGTGGACACACACTGGAAGTGATATTAGAGGTGGTGAGGTTGTCAATCATACTTTTCTTCCAGCTGCTAATGCTCAAGCGAGGCCAGCATGTTTTTTCTGATAATTTCAATTGTTTCTGGGACCCCGGGCTTTTTACAGCACAGGATTACACAGCTAGTACTATGTAAAAGCCTATATATATAACAGGTAACATGGAGGTAGTACACTTTTCCAAATCAAGACCATTGCAGGAATGTATTGGCCCACAAAAGGGCCACTAATGGAGACATTTTGCCATGGGTAAAGCTCCTATGTCTGGCAGCATTGTGTCATGGCATGAAGTCATACCAAGGTCCAATGGGACATCCACAGAATTTTGTATCTGTTATTCCAGGACAGTAATATTCCATTAAGGGTTTGGGAGCACACCGAGTTGGTGATTATCTGATCATACATATGATCCTTCGAAGCCAGAGCGTAAACACAGTAAGCCAGGGGGAGAATGTAGCATAGGCATCCTTAGGGCAAGGCAGTTCTGTGTGGCCAGGCAATATTGTGTTGAAAAATGCCATCAGGCATGCTGGCCACGAAAATTCATATGTTGATTGACAATATTGCAGTATAATCAAACTGCTCCTGAAAAGCAGCAGAGGTAACCAGCATTTGTAGGTCATTGGGGTAGACACCATAGCACCCACTATTCTATTACTATTACCTTTGAGAAAGTTGTCAATGTTGCAACATTATACAATGCTGTCTCTATGTACAAATCTGGTGATATGAAGAGGTGGTCCTTACCCACAAAAGAGAAGTGGCCTTGACCTCCTGGAAACAGGATGACCCAATGCCTGTCCATAGTAATCCACAGTCCTCAAGAGTCAGTTAGTGTTCCTGAGCGTTCAATGGCAGCTGTCATAATGGATGCTATGAATGTAGTCTCCACCTGTGGAGGGCATTACACCTCTGTGGATAAAGGAAATATTGGGATGTCATTTCTCTCGGCCTCTATATCCTGCAGAGCGTCTGAGGACAATCTTGAAACTATTAATTGCATTCTGTGGTAGACCCTGGCCCTCCTTAGAAGTGCTACCTGCCTCTTATTTTGCCAGTTTTATTAGTTTCTAGGTAAAACCAATTATATGGCAGTTATGTGACAGATTGGTCAGGTGAAATAAGGATACATAGACACTGCAGCTAAAAGTGACTCAATTCCAATTCTTGGGTTATACCCAGTTTGACTGTTCAAATTAGTTTTGCAAGCACTCTAGATCTGGTATGATAAATATCTATCCTGAATATGCTCCATATGTTCAAATTTAAACAGATGTTTAATACTGTTTTTACTGCAGTACACATTCAAATTCATGATGGCAACGAAAGCAACAGAAAACAAAAGGTTATAGCTGTTCCTTAGTGCACAAGTATCACCATCTTATATCTGTACAGAGAAAATGGTGGACCCGAAAGAGAAGCCAAGACTGATGAGAGTGAGATGCAAAACAGCTGTTTGACCATTTTAAATTGTCAAGAAGAACATTTGATTACTTATGTCAAAGTCTTTCTGCAAGACCCTTCCTCGAAAAAATATATGTATGAGATGTACCGTTTATGTCAGAAAACAAGTAGTCACTAAGCTGTTTTGGCTGGAGACACTCTTCCCAAATGTTAAAGTCTGCCACCATGCTTTCTGTCCATTAAAATGCCAAGTCAGTACTGTAGTCCATCTTCATTTTCAATGCAGTGGTATGATGAAGGTCCTATTGTCCCACTGACATAAAGTTAGTTTGGAAGTGTAAACTTCTGAACAATTCAAATTCAAGTATTCAAACGTAGACTGTATCAGATTAAGTTCCACATACAGAAGAAGTCTAAAATTCCATGTGGTGTTTTGCAGTTGACACCTCTCTAAAAAGATCAGATCTGTGTCTCAGTGAACAAAATCAGAACTGAGCTGCAGTGGAAGTGTAGCCTAAGAGAGGAACACAGTAATTAGAATGTGCTCTAGCATTCTGCTGTCCCAAGTATGTGGAAACCTTTAGCATTGAATCTGTCTGCTTTCAGTATTTTAGGATGCCTGGATTCTTGCCATTGATTCCATCATTGATCTTTTTTGACTGTCTGTCTTTGATGTTTTTGACTTCTTACTTGTTCCTGAACTTGGTCTCACCTTACTAAAAACAACATTTGTTGACATTTATTTTGATCTTCCTCTTTGACATGACTCCTTCTCCAGGTATTATCCATATGGCCTGCCTGAGTCCACTAATTATGTGCATCTCTCAGAGACAAATATGCTTCAGATGCTCCTCATATGCTCACAGATGTAAGGCTGCCAAGCAGATAGCAATCCAGTAGCAATGTGATGGGCATTTGGCACACCTGCGTGCAGAGGCTGGCAGCTCATTTACTTTGCCATTATTGCTAGCATTTTTCCTTCTGTAGTATTGATAACAAATTTGACAGACAAAAGGAGACCATTCAGTCTATCAAGCTCATTTGTTTAACTAATAGATAAACTCCTAACATCTCATCCAGAGACTTTTTAAAGGCTATCAGGATTTCTGCTTCAACTACACATCTCACAAGTTTATTCCAGATTCCCACAACTCTTCACTTAAAGAAGTATTTAATAGCTTCAGTTCCAAATGGACCTCCCATTAATTTCCATTGATGTCCTTGAGTACGTGATCCATTATTTAATGGAAAAAAGTTGGCAGAATTTACTTAATTGATGCCTTTCATACAGTTAAAATGTGCTAAAATGTGCCAGGCTGATCACTTAGCCTGACAAAGACCAACAACTTGGCTAACATCAAACCTTCTCCATTAGTCAAATGACTGACATACTCATTGCTACCCTGAGCTTGTCAAAGTCTTCTGATGCTGCGACAGAATGGTGCTCTAGTGGTGGTCATAAGCATAACAGACACACAATTTATTTGCAGACTTGAGCTTGCTGACTTCCCATGCCGGCTTTCACATAAACTGCTACTTTTGGGGGTAATTTTTTTTTGTATTGTTCTAACAGTTTTTCTTACAATATAAAAAAAAACTGGAATTGTTAGTCCATAAGAGAATAGGCAGATAGTAAAATTAAAAGCAGAGCACAGGAAGGAAACAAATAGAGGAGGCAAAATGACACAAGCACAAACATCTGTGAAGCCTGAGAAGAGGCCGACTTGTCTTTCATGTGACCCAGCACACACTAGAATGGTCTTGAGGCATGAGGACACGAATAGCAATGTTTTATGAGTTACTGTATACAAAACTTGTAGCCAGGATTCCACACTCACTGAATTCTTTGGAAAAGACTAACTTTGAAAGCTGCAAGTTGTTATGCATTTAGATGAGGATATCTACAGGCTCCAACAGACAGCACCCTTACACCTTTAAAGATCACACATGGCAGCAGCAGCAGACAACCCATCAGCCCATACTTCCCTGTATCAGAACACAACACAGACCTGTCGCTTGGCACCCATTCAGGGCAAGAGACCACCATGGACAGGATGCTAATCTTTCACATTTTTAATTGTAAGCACTTTTAGGGATGCTAATTAGGATAACATGTGTGGCTTTGGAATGTGCAAACAGGAGAAACCCACATGGGTACAAGGATGCAAGCCGGTAACCGGTCCAGGACTGGACGCCGCCCTTTACCACTTCACTGACCCATACACCTTTAAGCACTGGGCCAGTTTCAGAAACAGTATTTGGCATATGGTATGAAAACCAGAGAACCCAGAGCAACACAGGGCATGGGTGTCATAGGGCAGGGCAGTGTGAGGAAGTAGAATTAACTACTGCGCTCCCATACACAGTGGATTCAAAAAGTATTCAGACCACTTTATATACACTTTACTGTTGGAGACTTCATTTTTAAATTTGCCATATTTGTCCATCAGTCTACTCTCAATAACCCATAATGACAAAATGAAAACATATTTTTAGAAAGGTTTCCAAATTTCTTAAAATTTTAAAATTGAAATCTATCAATTAAAGTAGTTGCTTTGCTGTGGCACTCCAAATTGTGGTCAGGTTCATCCTATTTGCTTTAATTCTCCTTAAGGTGTGTCTAGAACTTGATTGGAGCCCACCTGTGGCAGACTGAATTGGTTGGACATCATTTAGAAAGGAACATACCTGTGAATATGAAGTCCCACCAGACAAAACCAAGCCATGAAGTCCAAAGAACTCTGTAGACTGCCACAATCAAACTGTGCTGAGGTATAGATCAAGGCATGGGGATTAAACCATTTTTAAGCTTTGAGTGCTCCCTGGAGCACTGTGGCCTCAATAATTGTGAAACAGAAGAAGATCGGAACCACTCCTGCTCTTCCTAGAGTTGGCTATCCAGCCAAATGGAGTAACCAGACAAGAAGTGCCTTTATCAGGAAGGTGAACAAGAACTCAATGGTTGCTCTAACATAGCTTCAGAATTTTTCTGCTGAGATGGGAGAACCTGTTGGCAGGACAACCATCTCAGCAGCCATCCATCACTCAGGCATTTATAGTAGAATGGCGAGGTGGGAAGCCAGTCTTGAGTTAAATGTTGTAACAGAGGCGCTATATAGGCGCCTGACCCGACACAGATGGACACAGAGGCACGTACAAAATCACAAAGACTTTATTTTTCTTCACCCGTGGGCGCACGTCTTCCCCGTGACCCACAGGCAATACACAGTCCCAAAGCACTTATAAACACACCACCAATCCTTTCTCCTCTACCACCACTCCTCCTGAAGCTTAGTCCTCCTCCTCCCGACTCTGGCCCCTGAGTGGTGGTGGCTGGCCCTTTTATAGCCCACCCGGAAGCGTTCCAGGTGCTTGACCACCTGGACCTAATTGCACTTCCGGTTGGGGCTGACAATTCGTCCAGCTGGGCTGCTGACTCCATGCAGCTCCCCCTAGCGGCCATCCGAGCCCCCACCCAGGCTGTGGAGGACTCCATCTCCCATGGAGCCATGCGACAGGTTGGGGGATCACCGTCCACCAGGGAGGCAGCCACCAAGCGTTCTGGGGGAGGTACTGAGCTGCCCATGGTTGCTCCCCCGGAACAGATGCAGCAGGGGCGTCCCTGCCGGGCATGGGACCCGGCTGTCCACCACAAGGTATTTAATGGACTCAGTGACAGCATGAGTGTAAATATTCTCTAGTCTGATGAAACAAAAACTATACTCTTTGGGTGAAACTCCAAGCACTATTTCAGTGAGGACAAATAAACATCTATCTATCTATCTATCTATCTATCTATCTATCTATCTATCTATCTATCTATCTATCTATCTATCTATCTATCTATCTATCTATCTATCTATCTATCTATCTATTGAAAGGTCATTGAAGAAAACCTGCTCTAGAGTGCACGCCACCTTAGACTGGGGCAACGGCTCACCTTTCAGCATGACAATGACCCAAAGCATACAGCGAAGACAACACTGGGATTACTGACTGTTCTTGAATGGCCCAGCCAAAGCCCAGACTTAAACCCCATACAATATCCATGAAGAGACCCTAAAATGGCAGTTTACAGATGTTTCCTATCCAATTTATTGGAGCTGGAGAGGATCTGCCAGGAAGAATCAGGATAAACTGTCCAAATCCAGGCATGCAAAGTTGTAGAAACTTATCAAGAAGACAAAGGGGCTTCTACAAAATACTAAATTAGGGGTCTGAATACTTATATAAATGAGAGATTTCAGTTTTTGATTTTTGATTTCCAAACCTTTCTGGAAACATGTTTTCATTTAATTATTACTAGGGGGCTCCGCCCCCTGCTCGCTTCGCTCGCCAACCCCTGGCGTTGGGGCATGACAAAGAGTGAGATGTATGAATTAGATATAGAATAGTGTGCATGTGTGGATGATGCATATAGAAAGCCAAAAATACAGTGTTTGGCACAGAGTAATGGTTTATTGGAATATTTCTTTGTACACAACATTAGTAGTAAAGATGGTGTCTTGTCCTTGAATGAGTCTTCCTTGGCATGGAGCATTTATAACTTTAACTTTAACGTCAGATGAACGTCGAACACGTGAGAAGGCAACATAAAGTTGTCCATGTCCAAAAACGGGCTCAGAGAGGTAGATGACAACCTTGTCCATGGTTTGTCCTTGTGATTTGTTAATGGTCATGGCAAATGCAGGTTTAATGGGGAACTGTCGGCGTTTCAATGTAAAAGGTAATTCTAGGTCAGAACTCGTAAGGTCAATTCTAGGAATGAGAACAGTATTGTTAGAATGTGATCCTGTAAGAACTGTTGCTTGAATAACATTGTGTGTCGTGGTGTTGACGACTAAACGTGTGCCATTGCATAAACCCTGTTTAGTGTTAAGGTTTCTTAATAGCATGATTATTGTTCCGTTTTTAAGGCTAAGATTGTGTTGTGTTAATCCGGCTGGGTTAATAGTGTTCAAATATTCTAAGGGTAAATTCAGATGTTCATTGTCGTCATCAGAGTCAACTTTGTCAGAGCTTAGAAAGAGCCGTGCCTCTCCAGGAAGTAATGAAATGACCTGGTTATTAATGTGATCAACATTAATATTTTTTGGACATAATATAGTGCGTTGTGTTAAAAGGGGCATTTGGTCTAATGAGACCGCTGTTCGAAATATCTCCGTAAGTAAGTCGTCGCAGATGAAGGGTTGAGGAATTGTAATAATATCTGGGTGAAGTCCATCTGTATTGGTGAGTGTACAATGTTCTAGTTGTAATAACCAATTGTTATGTTCGGGATCTGGAAATCGCATGTTTTGTACCAAGTGTATCTTTAGAAAGCAAAGCCAATTGTTCGCGTAACATTTTTTGTTCCGCGGTTTTAGAAGCGCGGCGAGGTGAATTTTTTTGTTTGATGCGGGTTCGTGTTTGTGGTCCCGTTACTCGAGCCGTCTAGTTTTGTATCCGTGATCGTGAATTGATGACTTGTTTGATCTTTATCGTGAGGAATATGGATAAGTAATAAGTAGGATCGAACTCACTGTTAATATGCGGACTGTTCGTTTCTTCGTATTATCACCAATCAGGTCTCGCGCCTGTATATGTATTGTAGTTCGGTCTCGTGTTGTTTATATGACGTCGTCGCGTATTTTAAGGTGGACTGAATAATAGCTGAGCGCATGGTATGTGGAGCAATTGGTAAGCACTGTCTAAAATCTACTCCTAATAAAAGTACCTTTACTCCAAAGGGAATATTATTATTCATCAACGCAATGCCAATTGTCCGCGTATTTTAAGGTGGGCGCGAGCGGCTTCTTTTTTTTTGTGTGCTAGTTTCGTGTGCAATGGGTTTCGTGCGGCGCCTGCGTTTGACTCCTTTTTTCTGTGCTGACTCCTTTTTTCTGTGGTCGCGGGGCCTCATTTCTTTGACTCCTTTTTTCTGTGCTCACTCCTTTTTTCTGTGGTCGCGTCCGCTTCTCGCGTAGCCTCATTTCTTGGGGCGCCTGCGCAGTACGTCTTTTTGCAGCTACGGCCCATGGCCGGATGTCCCTGCGTCCATCCGGTTTAGCATTCTCGGTTAGTAATATGGATAAGTCATTGAGTGCAGAGTGATGGAGAAAAATTAAAAATGTATCTGCTGTAGTTAAAATGAAATCTTGAAGTGCGCAGAAAGTTAAGGGGTCTGAATACTTTTTGAATCCACTGCACGTATACATAAAGACAGACTTAGGTGTCTGAGTTAAGAAACTTGCATGGTGTCCCCCAGAAGTTAATGATCCTGTGGCTGCCCCTCTTTGTCTTTGATGCTCTTGATGTGTCTTGCAGAATTATACAACATAGAAGTCAGATTTTTGCACATTAGATGATGCTGTCCAACAGAAATAATCTGCTTTTGGGTGATGTTTCTCTATGAAAGGTGTTATATTAAGCAAAGACCTTTCAGGAATCAAAAGAAATTATTTACATGGCACAAAAGAATTGTCTGCTTTTATACAGTAAAATTAACCCTGTAGCTTGCCCATCCCTTTATCCGCCAGGAGTATTTTCAACAAACAGGCTCAGTGTGTTTTATTTAAGATGATGATTTAAAGAATGTGAAAGCAGAGAATGCAAGGTCCTTTTTCCTGCCTTGCAGCTACATTTTCTAGAAGTAGCAAAGCAATCTTGTTAAACCTTCAGTGTGTGCAAATATAATCATCTTTCAGGATACAATTATCCTTTTATGGAAGAGAAGTGAAAGGGCTTTGGAAAATTAATCACAAGAATTGCATACAGGCTACTCTAAAGGGCTTCAAGGGCTCGAAAGGAGATAAAGCTCTCATCGTTTTAGGTAGCTACATTGAGAATCATCTCATTAATTTGCACTATGTTCAAATGAGAAGTTGATGGCACGCCTTGACGGCTGTGTTCATGCAAAGCCGATGGCAGTACAAAGTAGAGAATAGTCTGTTGCTCTGCCAGCTTTTGGAACTCCACAATTTAATGACAATGAATGTGAATTTGAAGTTGCTCAGCTCCCCAGACAAACTGGGCCACGTTATAAATGGCTCCATGACGTCTAATGCAGAGAAAGAGGAAGGCAAGATCAGGGCACATTTAAGCCTTTCCAATGAGCCTGATTTTGTAGTCATACAGTATACATGGGCCAAATTTTCCCCTGGGGACAAAGTTCTATCTATCTATCTATCTATCTATCTATCTATCTATCTATCTATCTATCTATCTATCTATCTATCTATCTATCTATCTATCTATCTGATTTTTATAACATTTCACATTACCCTGTACAAGTGACAATAGTTACCCTATAAACATATTTACACACCCTCAATTCCCATATATGCACATTTGAAAGTTTAGCGTATGCTTGGAATATGAGACGCCATATAAACTGAGAAAAAATCCTCTTTCGGAATGCAGGCATCCAAATTGACACTAGAAAACAAGACTTACAATACAATACAATACAGTTTATTTTTGTATAGCCCAAAATCACAAAGGAAGTGCCGCAATGGGCTTTAACAGGCCCTGCCTCTTGACAGCCCCCCAGCCTTGACTCTCTAAGAAGACAAGGAAAAACTCCCAAAAAAAAAACCTAGTAGGGAAAAAATGGAAGAAACCTTGGGAAAGGCAGTTCAAAGAGAGACCCCTTTCCAGGTAGGTTGGGCGTGCAGTGGGTGTCAAAAGAAGGGGGTGAATACAATACAATACAATACACAGAACAGAACAAATCCTCAATAAAAAATTTTAAAAAATTTTTAGAAGTACGGAGTAGAATTTAACAGATGATATCACATAATAAGATTTAGATAATTTTAGACTCCTGGAGACCTCATCCATCAAGCTGCCTCCGCCATTTGGCCATTCCACGGCTGAAACAGTGTTGGGCCAGCCAATCCGATGAAAGGACCCCTCTTTCTCACGATTCCTGCGATCCTCCATCAGGGATGACTTTACCTTAGGCAGGCAAAACAACTTGGAAGGTGGGCCATGGCACCAAGTGCCACATTTGAGTACCGAGAAGAGAAACAGAATAGGTGAGGGTTAGTATCCAATTCTAACTATCATGTTACTTATGTCTTAGTGCTAATGACTAACAACAGAGATGCAGTATGTACAGTTAATCAGCAGCTCTAGTCAGGATATGCTAAACTGAAGTAGTGAGTCTTCAGCCGGGATTTAAAAGCTGACACCGAAAGGGCATCTCTTATAGTAGCAGGCAGACCATTCCACAGTTTAGGGGCCCTGTAACTAAAAGCTCGACCTCCCATTGTTATTTTATTAATCCTTGGAACCATAAGCAGACCAGCATCTTCAGATCTTAATGTGCGCTCTGGTTTGTAAGTCATGATAAGTTCAACAAAGTAAGCTGGACCTCGGCCATTTAATGCTTTATATGTTAAAAGAAGGATTTTGAAATCTGCCCTAAACTTAACCGGGAGCTAGTGTAAGGATTTAAGAACTGGAGTTATGTGTTCATATTTTCTTGTTCTTGTAATAATTCTTGCAGCTGCATTTTGTATTAACTGGAGACTGCATAAAGAACAGTTTGAACATCCAGTGAACACTGCATTACAGTAGTCAATCCTACTAGAGATAAATGCATGAATTAGTTTCTCAGAATCCTGTTTATTTAGAAAGCGCCTTAATTTCCTAACATTTTTAAGATGGAAGAAACATGTTTTGGACAACTTTGTAATATGCACTTTAAATGACATGCTAGAGTCAAAGATAACTCCTAGATTGTGGGCTGATTCAGTAAAATTAATTGAGATTCCAACTGAGTTAAATGATGACAAAATATTGTTATGATCAGCGTCATTCCCTCCAACAATTAACATCTCTGTTTTATCTGTGTTTAAAGACAAGTAGTTCTCATTCATCCACTCCTTTAATTCACTAACAATGAAAGGTATAAATGGATGTCATCTGCATACGAGTGAAAATTAACATTATGTTTCCTAATGATAGATCCCAGTGGAAGCATGTAAAGTGAAAACAGTAGAGGTCCCAGTACTGAGCCCTGCGGGACAACATATTGAACTTCTGTGTATAATGATGGAGTACTGTCAGGACATTTCTGTACATATTGGAATCGATTTGATAAATAAGAACTAAACCAAGCGAGCACGGTGCCTGTAAGCCCAACATCATTTTCTAGCCTGTGTAGTAAAATAGAGTGGTCGATGGTGTCAAATGCTGCACTTAAGTCCAACAACATAATTACAGTGGAGTTTCCTTCATCTGAGGATATCAGAATGTCGTTTACAACCCGCGTTAGTGCCGTTTCTGTACTATGACCAGTGCGAAAACCAGACTGGAATTTCTCAAATAAATTGTAATGCGTAAGGTGTGACTGAAGCTGATTGGCGACTACTTTTTCTAGTATTTTAGAGAGAAACGGTAGATTTGAAATAGGCCTGTAATTATTTAGTATGTGTGGGTCTACTGCGGTGGGTTGGCACCCTGCCTGGGATTGTTTCCTGCCTTGTGCCCTGTGTTGGCTGGGATTGGCTCCGGCAGACCCCCGTGACCCTCTGTTCGGATTCAGCGGGTTGGAAAATGGATGGATGTGTGGGTCTAGGTCTGACTTTTTAAGTAATGGTTTAATGACTGACACTTTTAGTGTATCAGGTACTGTGCCATGCAATAATGAACTACTGATAATGTTTAGAATAGGCGCTGCAAGAACATTCATTGCACTTTTTACTAGTTTTGTTGGCACTGGATCTAGGGAACAAGTAGTGGGCTTCATTTTAGAAATTAAAATTAAGACTTCCTGCTCAGTTACAGGATTAAAATTACTAAAGTGCTGAGTACAATGTGAGACAGGGTCTGCTAAGCCAGTATTTGGTTTGTGGTGTGATGCAGAGATCTGGGATCTTATATTTTTAATTTTCTCATTGAAGAAGTTCATAAAGTCTGTACTGCTAATATCTGTTGGTATTTTGCACTGTTGATCTGAATTTCCATTTGTTAATTTAGCCACTGTTCTAAACAGTACCCGAGGATTTTTATTATTGTTATCTATTAATGTAGAATAGTATTCTGAGCGAGCTTTAAAGAGGGCTTTTTTATATTTATTAACACTCTCTGTCCATGCAATTTGAACTTACCTGAAGGTCCATCACAATATCATTCAAAGAACTTTTTAGAATATTTTTGTTAAACGAAGAAAGAGAGAAGGAGGGGTGTAAATATGGAACTGTAATATTAATATTTGTCAACAACATTTGAAAAAGATACTAAGTGAGCAACCCCACACAGAATTGGGAAACGATGAAGAAGAAAAAGACTAAGAGAGCTTGCTGCTATTTGCTTGTTTGCTCACAGAGTGCCTGTTCATCACAGTCCTTCTTGTTAGAAGTCATCGAACCATCAGAGCAGAACATGGAAATAGTGGGAGATACAAGAACTTTGCCACAGACCAGAAATGCACCTATGTTCTTATTATACCAGAGAATCTTGTGTTCCTGATACACTCCTTATCTTTATGGCTGCTTGTACATTCCAGCAAAAAAAGTCACATGAAGTGTTATTTTTTTCTCAAATTTTAGAGTGGGTTGTCTTCTGCTGCCTATTTTGAGGTATGTATGAGTGTTTTTGAACTATCATTAGGCTCCAAGATAAAAATAATTTTCAGGGCATATTTTCCTTCTGAACCCCTGAAGAGACAAGCCATATGGTTGAATACACCAAGGTGTTTTCAAGGACGTCTTCAGCTAGTCTTACCAAGAAAGATGCATCTGTCCAGTAGGAACTGAACTCAGATGTGGCTTAGTGGTTGAGACATTGGACTATCAGTTCATGTTAATCCAGTCAATTAACCAGCCTGCACTCCAACTGTGAAAAAATATGCCAACCATTGTACTGTAGTGGTGTACTTGTAACACTTTCTGCTATGGAGAGACACTATGTCAGTTAAAGCTGCTTGTTAGTGCATACGTGCATACATTACCACAGCTCAAATTAGATAGGAGTGTCCATCCATCCATCCATTTTCCAACCCGCTGAATCTGAACACAGGGTCATGGGGGTCTGCCGGTTAACGATAGGAGTGTCGTTTCCAGAAATGAATGTCTAAGATGCAGTCTCTGTGGTAAAAGATGTGGCACTGGGGTATGTGCTGGAATGTTTCCAGTGGGACATTCTCCACACTAAAGGGTTGTGTAGGCAAATGTGGTAAATTCTTGTAAATGATGTGTGTGTTGCTGCTGCTGATAAATTGTGCACAATCAACAGAACTGCATTAGAGCTTATCTGCAACTAACTGAAAAAAATGAACATGACATACAGCTGGCCAAGTCCATTTGGACAATCCACATGCTTCTCTACCTCCTCTGCCTTTTATGCAAGTGGCCTTCTTACCCACCTCACAGATACCTTATGTGTCACGTTGAGCCTGAGGCTCTTGTTTTCTGTCTCCACCTCCATTAGCTCTTCCTCTTATTCTACAGGATGGCTCCTCAGTTTTTATAGATTTTCATTGCTTCCTGCAGTCTGTTAATCAGATGCTAAAACACGAGTCTCAGTAAACTTGTTTAAAGCCGATGTCGCATTACACTCTGCTATCTCCATCTCTGTTGTTATGCACCTAAAATCTGGAATAGCTTGCCAATAGGAATTTGCCAGGCTAATACAGTGGAGCACTTTAAAACACTGCTGTAAACACATTACTTTACCATGGCTTTCTCATAGCTTCATTTTAGTTTAATCCTGATGTTCTGTATATTCAATTAATTATCATTATCATTCATGGTGGCTCGACAATCCGTACTAACCCCTACTCTCTCTTCTGTTCTTTTTCCGGTTTTCTGCAGTGGCGATCTGCACCACCACCACCTAATCAAAGCACCGTGATGTCCCTACATTGATAGATTAAAGACCAGAAGTCCACGTGACCGTCATCATCAAGTCCTTCCATGAGAACCCTGAATACAATGAGGACTGATTGAGGTCATTTATGTTAGGTAGAATGCCTAGAGGGGACTGGGCCGTCTCGTGGCCTCGGAACCCCTGCAGATTTTATTTTTTCTCCAGCTGTCTGGAGTTTTTTTGTTTTTTCTGTCCTTCCTGGCCATCGGACCTTACTTTTATTCTATGTTAATTAGTGTTCTCTTATTTTAATTCTTATTTTGTCTTTTTTTTCTCTTTCTTCATCATGTAAAGCACTTTGAGCTACATTATTTGTATGAAAATGTGCTATATAAATAAATGATGTTTTTGTTGTTGCATCATAGGAAGATGAAGGTTCTCTCAGTAATAGTGGTGGACAAAGCACCGACCAGCTCCACAAGGAATTCTGGTTTCATGCAAGGACATGTGCATTCACCCACAACAGCAGTCACTTAAACAGGTTAAATTTAAAGTTGTGATGAAAGCATTCAGATCATCATGAGGTGTGTTGGGTGGTTATCTCTGGCAGTCTCATGGCTCAGTGAGTCACATGAAGGTGCTGAGAACTTGGTCCAGTAAGAATGAGACACAGCGATTGATCTCCATCCAATGTCCACAGCTTAAGTGAATATGATGTTATGTTAATAATCCATAACCAATGTTTTCTAGTAAGACTAATTAAAAGCATGCAAATGAGGCTAAATGAGATGCAAAAGTACATGTTGAATACCATACCCAGAGCTTAACAGTGATTAAACTCATCAAGGCTTAGCTCTGTAACAAAAGATTAATGGGGTTTTTTTTTATAATACAATTAGTGGCCATGTTGTATTATAGCAATACTTATATGTGGAGCTGCTGAACATAACATTAAAAGAATGCATAATTGACTCTTTAAGGTGCTTATGAATCTAACAATATTGAACATTCTTGACACTCTGTGTCAAATGGAGTGCTATGTCTGCACTGCAGAATGAGCCCAGTGACAATAAATACTAAAATGAATTAATTGAACACTTACTCACATCTCTGCTACTCATCCTTAGGATTTTCTAGGCCTGGTCAAGAAGTGGTGTGCTTATCTCATGTGGTGAAACCACTGTATTAAGATTACGGTAGGTAAGAATAAATAAATATAACAATGTATAGAGTAGTATAATGGGGTTTTGCACAACCCAGGAATAGATTGCAGCTAGATCTAGGAATAAGATAAGCTTTACTGAGGGATTCTGGGGAGTACAGGTTGATTATAGGTGAAGTGTATAGACAAACAAGATTTAGTATTCTCTTTGCCCCACCAAGTTGCCTTTCTGGACACCCTCCTACTTCTAGTCTTCTTATGTTCCTACCGACCTCCTCCTCTATGCCAGCTGAGTTCTTGTCACTGCTACATTCCCAACTCCAAACTCATCTTCAATTTAATGCCTTACTCTGGAGTTCTTCCAGTACATCAGGGTCGCCTCCTGGGAAGGCACCAGTCTGCATGCATTATGAGGAAAGCTAAAGAGATGCTCACAGTGCCACCTTCTTAAATGCACATTAGAAAACATACAATGTGGTTACCGTTTTGCTATAAAATGCAAGTATCGTTGTTATCTTCACAGAAGGTCCCATTATAGGCTTGGATGGCAAACACATTTGCAATACTCATTTGTATAAAATTACAAAATTCACTTTTCAACACCCCAACCCTAACGAGACACTGCAGGGGCACATGCGACAAGCTGCATGGCGTGCCCTCATACCTCTGGAGTCTTTCCTCAAGATGGTCCTATTGAAAACAGTCTAAGAAATGTTGAAGAAATCAGGAATGTACTTTCAAAAATTAGCATTGGTCAATTTTCCTTCTATAAAAAGGTGTCTAAATTTTAACCCTTGATACCATGTAAGCACATTTACCAACTATTACATAAATAAAAGGACAGATTAAGCTTGAAATCCAGCTTTTACAGCACAAGGTCAGGTGGGCCACCAGAGCTCCTTGGCCTCCGCTTGACACATCTGTTTGGTTCAAATTAAAAATGTAAAACAATAGTCTGTTCAGTCCCGTGTGTGCCATTACCTTTGACACCATATCAATGAAGACAATTCTAGTTGGCAAACTTCACTCACATCCATTGGCCCCATGAGCAGATCAAATAATGAACAATAAGATCTCTGTCACCTATTGGAATTACACATTGCAGCAGGACGGTGTGACCACTGATACCATCAGTTATTTTGTCAAATGAGGTGGTGTGTGCGCCATCCTTCGCTGATAATAATGGTGATACCTGCGTTAACCTTTAAATCAGCCTTTAGAGTTCTCTCTCTGTCCAGCTGTCACCAAAATTCCGACAATTTAGGCAACATTTTGATGATAAGCGGCACATGAAATTAACTTTAGGACACTGTATTTCTGGTTTAATATATTATGTTTGCTTATTATGTCATCACATAGAATAAAAATCTTTGTTATTTCAATTCAGCTGTAAATATATTGGTACCTGCTGGCCTACTGCAAAATATGGACATAGCAGTACAATGTTCAGAGAGCTCCATATTAGCATGTGTGCTCCATTTTCTCTTCACTAGACTTATAGGGTCATTATTATCACATGTTTAGAAAAAAGTGAAATTCTTACTTGTACATGATAATCAACATGCAATACATCTCCACTCTGCAAACCCTTAATTAGTGAGAATAACAACATTGCCTCTAAACTTCTGTCTTCCATATATAAGTGTACAAAATAATAAAAAGTAGAAATAAGTGTTGTGGAAAGATCAGCCCGGACACAGACAGACACAACACCAGATGTCCACAAAGACACACTTTTATTAGTTCTTTATTTAGTTCTTACTTTCTCTTACACACGGTGCCTTAACCACCTACGATGCTCACAGTCCTTTTCCACTCTTCTCTTCTCTTGTGAATTTCCCCTTGGGATTAATAAAGTATCTATCTATCTATCTATCTATCTATCTATCTATCTATCTATCTATCTATCTATCTATCTATCTATCTATCTATCTATCTATCTATCTATCTATCTATCTCTTCTCTTCTCTTCTCTTCTCTTCTGCCGGCTTCACTCCTCCACACACAAGCTCTATCTCCTCTTATTCGGGTCCCGGGAGTTTTCCAGGTGGCTCATCAGTATTACCTGGAATCACACTCAGGTGCACTGGAGGTCCTCTACAGCTCCCACTGGTGGCCCCCTCGGAACACAGCAGGGCTTCACCAAACTCCAGTTCCCGACATGCCCTGCAGGAATCCGTGGTGCTACAGCCACCCAGGAGGGCTGCCCTCTAGTGTCCCAGGGGAGGTATTGCCTCATCAATGCCCTCTCCCCTGGTCCTTCTACTCTCTTGGCATCCTGGCCAAGTAGTGGATGTGGCCGCCCATCACAGTGTCTTCATTTGCTAACTTCAACTCACTATCTACTGTAAATCGGGGTCTGCAAAGTCGGCCCAATATAAGTTTCAACCTGAATGTAAAATTACACATCAATCATTGCCTATAAAGGATCTTACTTCATTTTATGCCAGTTGGTGTTTTCATTCTGCCCTGTCAGGTCATTCTTATATCGTAGACTTTTTTCCTTTCCGAATGACTTGTAGCCTGAAGCAGAAGAGAAATTCTCAGTCCTTCACTGTTTTCTCTTTAGTTTTTAAGCAGACATAGATTAACAGGTGACATGATTGAAGCATTTAAAATTATGAAGGGAATTAGCACAGTGGCACGGTGGCACAGTGGTAGGAGACCTGGGTTCACTTCCCGGGTCCTCCCTGCGTGGACTTTGCATGTTCTCCCCGTGTCTGCGTGGGTTTCCTCAGGGTGCTCCGGTTCCCTCCCACAGTCCAAAGACATGCAGATTAGGTGCATTGGCGATTCTAAATTGTCCCTAGTGTGTGCTTTATGTGTGGGTGTGTATGTGTGTGTGCCCTGCTGTGGACTGGCGCCCTGCCTGGGGATTTCTTCCTGCCTTGTGCCCTGTGTTGGCTCCAGCAAACCCCCGTGACCCTGTGTTAGGATATTGTGGGTTGGGCAATGACTGATTGATTAGTACAGTGGATCAAGTCTGTTATTTTAAAATTAGTTCATCAAGTACACAGGTACACAGATGAAAACTTCTTAAGGGTAAATTTTTCACAAATATGAGGAAGTTTTTCTTTACATAGAGAACCACTGTGACGATGCAGGTTCTCTCCATGCTCCCCTTGTCTGTCCGGGAGCCCTGAACCCAACACCGTTACTAATGTCATGGTTAATATGTGCAGCAGTTAAAACGCAGTCTCTTTCTCTCTCTCTTTACTCTTCAGCCCACCTCCGTCTCTTTCTCCCTGGCTCACCCATTGCTCCTTCAGTCGGCAGAGAACCAACAACCACGAGCTCCTTCGGCTAACCTCCGTCTTGGCCTCCTTCCGGATGTCACTGCCAGACCGTCGAGGTCGGCTCTCCTCCCTCGATCCTTCGCGCACCCGTAGTCGCTCCTCAGATCCTTTGGGAGGGCATCTCTCCTGCTCACCCCACTCACTCGTACATTCAGTGGGGCAAACTAGCCCCCAGAGCGCATCAGCATAACGCTCCTTTGCGGGGCTCCAGTTCATGGTGTCTCCACCTTCCAGGTGGCCAGATTGTAACCACTTGACTGCTGTTTTCCATCCTTTTACCGCATCCTCTCTTTTCCTCTCTCCATCAACATTTCTCCTTCCCTTTCATCCTCCACAATTTGTTCCCTCTTCTCTGGTGTACATCCATATATATATATATATATATATATATATATATATAT
This sequence comes from Erpetoichthys calabaricus, assembly GCF_900747795.2. Lineage (NCBI taxonomy): Eukaryota > Metazoa > Chordata > Cladistia > Polypteriformes > Polypteridae > Erpetoichthys > Erpetoichthys calabaricus. The sequence continues at coordinate 58,927,172 of NC_041409.2, forward strand.
ATAATATATTGTGAGGGATTGCTGGTCGTATATCTCAGCCAACAAACCCAAGCCGCCAGATGGATGGAGCCATCCCTGTAACATGGAAGGGCCCCGAATTCCAGCTGGGCATCATGGAACTTGGAGTCTTTCGTCACAGCCTTGCTGGATTACCATGGGGGCCACTGGAGGATGCTGCAGGGAGGCCCAGGGACTTATACTTTCCATATAGCCCAAAAGTAATTCACAATCGCGGAAATGGAAGAAATTATATACTTCCGAGCTGAAGAAAAGAAGAGTTTTGATCTGACCCGGAAGTGCTAGGAATCACATGGACTGGGAGGATCAGAAGCACTTCCGGGTCAAAGACTTTAAAAGGACAGTGGGAAATCTCAGCAGTGAGCTGAGTTGGGAGGAAGGATGACTGAGCTGCTGAGAGTGGAGGATTGATTAACTGTTGTGGATTATTGATTGTTTATTAGAATATTGTGGAATAGTGGTGCTTTGTGCATATTATTATTATAATAAATAATAATTCTGGACTTTTACCTGGTGTCTGATGAGTAGTCTGAGGGTTCAAGGGGTCAGCGATGCCCCTAAACTGTCACTATATATATATATATATATATATATATATATATATATATATATATATATATATATACATGGGTGCCTCCGTGGGCGCAGCGCCTTAATTACACACCGCAGGAAGCCAATGAGGCAAACAAGAACGACTGCACCCACATGTGCAGGTGCGACTCGCTCCAATCACCTCATTAACTCCCCGTGGTCATGCAATTGCGCCCACGAAGAACGGTATGGTTATACGGTTTTAAAAACCCAACCTTTCTTTCGGAAGCCGCGGACCTGCTATACCACAACCACAGAATATGATACCAAGTAGTGCAGTAGACAGTAGGTCTTTAGGGACCTTCAAAACTCAACTTGATGTTATTTAAGAATAATTAAGTGGGTATAGGATTGGCAAGCTTTGTTGGGCTGAATGGCCTGTTCTCATCTAGATTGTTCTAATGTTCCTTCCAGATATTTTATTAAACCAGATAGTTCACGATGAATGCACAGAAAGGTGTAAAAGGAAACAAGCCCGAATGAGAACTGCTGGTCCCATTGTCACTAAAGGAGCCACTAAAAAAATGAATGAGCAATTTAAGGCTAAAATAAACAAATATCGGTGGGGAATTTTAACAAGCAAGGCAACTAAAACAAAGCATAAAAATGTTGCTTGATTAATAAGGGCTTCAATAGCAATAATTGACTTCTCAGTAAGAAATTAGGTTAGAACAAAAACCCATAGCCACTATGGCCCTCCAAGATCGGGTTTGCAGACCCCTGGTCCAAACTATAAGATCTTTTCACTCTTTTTTTTTTTATTTTATTTATTAATTTTATTGTAATCATTCCATACAAATAGATCAATTTATAACAAAAAAAAAAATTTGAAGACAAATCAAACCCCACCCCTGAGAAGGAGAGCTTAGCCAAAGGAGAATTGCGTAGAGCTTTTTAATAAGGCAACAATAAACAAAAGAAAGGAAGAAATATATATAGGTAAATAAAAAATGGAGAAGGAAAATAAATGCGGTAATAGTTATTTCTCTTATTCTAAAATAATATTGATTATATCCTGCCAGGTTTTGAAAAAATTCTGTGCAGATCCTCTAACTAAGAATTTGATTTTTTCCAATTTCAAATAATATAAAACATCGGTTTCCCACTGACTTATCAGAGGAGAATTAGGATTCTTCCAATTTAACAAAATAAGTCTGCGTGCCAAAAGTGTAGTGAATGCAATCACCGTTTGCTTGTCCTTCTCCACTTCAAGTCCATCTGGAAGAACACCGAACACAGCTGTTAATGGGTAGGAGGAATTGTGATACCAAGACTGTCTGAAAGGCACTTAAAAATTTTGGTCCAAAATGATGTTAGTTTGGTGCAGGCCCAAAACATGTGACCCAGTGAGGCAGGAGCTTGGTTGTAGTGTTCGCAGGTTGGATCTTGCCCTGGAAACATTTTGGACAGTTTTAAGCGAGACAGATGAGCTCGATATATAATTTTTAGTTGAATAATTCTATGCGCATATGGAGCTCGAGTGAATTCTCTGCTTTGCTACCTTCCACTCCTTTTCTGATATATTGATTAAGAGATCTTCTTCCCAATGTCCTCTTGGGTCTTTGAAAGGTAGGGACTCTAATAAGATTTTATATAATACAGAAATGGTGTTTAATTCTTCGAAATTGAGCATGGTGGAGGGTACGAGGTGAGGAAAATCGGGAAGTTTCTATTTAACAAAATTTCTAATTTGAAGATAGTGAAAGAAATGTGTAGCTGGGAGGTTGAATTTGGAACATAATTGTTCAAAAGATGCAAATATGTTGTCTATATATAGATCTCTGAGCATTTTAATCCCAAAACTTTTCCAGGTATTAAACACTGGATATGTTTGCGAGGGTTGAAAGAGGTGGTTCTCTTGCAGAGGTGCCGCGGATAAAAGATTTTCCATCTTAAAATGCTTTCTAAGTTGGTTCTATATTCTGAGTGAGTAAAGCACAATTGGGTTATTAGTATATTTGCGATAACTTGCATTTATTGGAGCGCAGAGCAGGGAATATTTTACTTTTATTGCGGACCAAGCCTGTGTATGTTCGTTTTTTTGCGTCCAGGTTTTTATGGCTTGTATGTTTGCTGCCCAGTAATAAAACTGAAAATTAGGTAAAGCCATGCCACCTTCTTCCTGAGGTCTTTGTAGGGTCGCTCTTCGGATACGTGGGTGTTTTGAGTTCCAAATGAATGAGGTTATTGTTGAATCTAATTGCTTAAAAAATGATTTATTGATATATATTGGAATGTTTTGAAATAAAAAAAGAAGATTAGGAAGGATATTCATCTTAACAACGTTAATTCTTCCGGCTAGAGTGAGATGAAGGGTTGACCATCTATGCAAGTCTTGCTTAATTTTTTGGTTGGTAACTCCTATAACGGAGTTGGTCTCGTCCGTTATAGGAGATGGACGTCTGAAGCAGAGCTCCGCTAGCAGCGGCTTTATTTTCCCACGTATTTCATATTATTTAGAGGTATCCTGTATTTAACCCGACCAAGGTACTTCCACTACAATATACAAGCATGAGTAATAAGAAGAAAAGTCAGAAAGAACTGGAAAAGAAACTTAAAGCTGCATCAAAGTCTGGACAGACATCCGGCCCGAGTGCAAGGTATGGCCTCTCGGAGACTGACCTGGAACAGGCAGACGAATGCGCAGATTTCCTGGGACCCCGCTCCATTGTATCGTCTCCAGTCGAAAGTGAAAATGGGAGTGAAGGTGCAAGTGATACAGGTCACGATGGATCGTCGATTTCTGAGGATCATTCGAGACTAGAAAAGGCCCTGCAGGATGTGCTCTCATCTACTCATCGTGAGCCCGCAGCACTTGCTGTAACAGGAGCTGCATTTCCACTCGCGGAGCACGAAATCCAAAATGAACTGTCTGAACTGAAAACTGAACTGAAAGAGATGATCACTACACTGACCATTGCCATGGCTACGGCCATAAATGAGCTTAAGAAGTCTAACATTGAGCTTAAGAAGGATAACAAAGACCGGGAAATGCGTCTATTTCAACATGTTGACATGAACTTTAAAGGCATGTTGGAGAAATTAGAGGAACACATTGAAGAAAATAGATCCAAACGGAAAATGCTTGCCGACCAGATTAATGACGTTACAGATCAGCTGGATGACATTAAGCAGGCATTCACGGCTCGAGTTGAAACAGCGGAACAATTGGTGTCTAACGCAGATGAAAAAGCTACAGCTGCGAATTCCGAATGCAAAAAACTCGAAGACAGACTTGCGGCCCTGGAAGATGGGTGCAGAAGAAACAATATAAGAATTGAGGGTATGCCTGAGAAACGAGAAAGCTCAAACCCAGTGAAATTTGCAGTAGAATTACTCTCTAAAATAATTGGAGATGATTTTAAACTCGACATTGAGATAGCAGCAGCTTATCGAACATACAGATCAAGCACCTTTAAACCTAGGTGTTTTATTGTTCGCATGTAAGCTTGATGTGATGGCACTTCTGAGACACAAGCAAGAGATTATATTTGAAAATAATCTTATTCGTATTTTCCTCAACTTCTCACCATTAACAGCTGCAAAACGTGCAGCCTACTTTAACATTAAAAAGTTGCTACAGAAAGCCGGTATTAAATACAGCCTCTTGTATCCCGCCAAACTGAAAGTGGAAGTTCAAGACCAATATTATGTATTTCCAAGCAAGGAGGAAGCTGAAAAGGAACTAAAGAAGCTGTTTCCAACACTTTTTTGAAAGTTAATAAGGAGCCGTATTCTGTCAAGACATGGGAAGGACCTATCATCTGCTGTCGGATCCATTTTTAAAGAGACTGGTATTATAATTATACATCCTTTGCTTTACTTGGACATTATATGTTTATGTCTTAATTACAGTTATAGATGTGAGTGTGGAAGTGTGGAAGTAATTAAAGTAGGGTTGCTTTTTTTTTTTTACTACCTTAAAGTTGACTGTTTAACATCATACCCTTGGTTTATTGCTATTTCCACTATTTATACTATTACATTATACTATTACATTAGGATTTACTATGTTTATCCTAGACTACTTTTTAAAATCATTCTCAGGGTTCTTTCTTTTATTATCTTAATATCTTAATATCTTAAAATTGCTGAAGATTATTTTAAGCTTAAAGACTGTTAATGATTATATTTTCGGCAAGTAGTATTTAGAATTCAGCTGCAATAGATATCTCTTTGTTTTAATTCTCTAACGCCGCTGCGGGGTGGGGTTTGTTTTGTTTTGGACGTGCTCTGTCTCTTTGTATGTCAGAGGACTGGGACATCGCGAAGTGGGGTCAAGCCTCAAGTGGGGAGGCAAAATGGGGGGGGGGGTTATAAAGAGGGGAGAGAAGGAGAGCAGGCTATATCTAATTTATTCTTCTAATCCTTATAACTATAAATATCAATGCAACAATAGGCTAAAATGCAATAACTCATAGGGAATTTTGAAATTAAGGTTAAAACTGCCTCACTACCAGTTAAGACTATAAAAAGACATTAAAAACTTAGAATCAATGTCTCCATGATGGGACAGTTAACTTTGTGAGTTGGAATGTTAAAGGCCTGAATCACGAATTAAAGAGAAAGAAAGTATGCTCTCACCTAACATGCTTAAACGCTAAAATAGTATTTTTACAGGAGACCCACTTACTAACCAAGGATCAGTTCAGACTACAAAAAGACTGGACTGGCCAAATGTTCCATTCTAGCTTTATAAAGAAAACTAGAGGGGTGGGAATACTCATGCACAGAACAGTTCCATTTGTAGCATCAGATGTAGTATCTGACCCTGAAGGGAGATATGTGATGGTCATGGGCAACTTATTTAACAGTAAAATGATTTTGATAAATGTTTATGCACCCAATGTCGATGATAAGGAATTCATGCAAAATCTATTTGCATCCATTCCCAATGTGAACACTCATAAAAATATAATGGCTGGGGACTTTAATTGTGTTTTAAATCCACTCTTAGATAGGACTCCTGTGACAGGGGGGACGACATCTAATACTGCAAAGACAATTACACAGTTTTTAAATGACCACAACTTATCAGACCCCTGGAGGTTTCTTAACCCAAACTCAAGAACATATTCATTCTACTCACCAGTGCATTATAGCTACTCAAGAATTGATTATTTTTTTATAGATAATAATTTCATGCCTATGATTAAATCGTGCAAATACGACACAATTGTTATCTCCGACCATGCCCCTCTAGTCTTGGAGCTAAAATCATTAAGCCCCTCACACTCACCTCGCAGATGGCATCTTAACCCTCTTCTATTGGCAGACGAGAACTGCACAGAATTTATATCCAAACAAATCAGCTTCTTCCTAGAGACAAACACGTCCACAGAGGTTTCTGCAGGAACACTCTGGGAAACTCTAAAGGCCTTCTTAAGAGGACAGATTATTTCATATCTTTCCCAAAGAAATAAATTAGAAACCAAGAAAGTGTCAGAGCTAAGAAGCGAAATTACTAGAATAGATGAAGAACAAGCCAGGCGTCCAAGTGAAGCTCTTCACAGGAAAAGGTAGGCCCTGCATGCAGAACTTAACATCTTAACAACTAAAGAAACTGAACAATTTATTTATAAGTCAAAACATCATTACTATGAACACGGAGAAAAAGCTAATAAGCTTTTAGCTCAACAAATTCACAAACAAGAAGTTTGCAATGCAATCCCAGTAATCACCAACACGAATGGAGAAGAAATCATTGACCATAAAAATATAATGCACGCATTGAGAGATTATTATAAATCCTTATATTCTACTGAGTTCAAAGAAGACAACACACAATCTAATGCATTCTTGGATACAAATAGATGCTTTAAGTGCTGAGGAACTGGATAAACCTCTGATGCTAACAGAATTACTAGATGCTATAAAGTCACTTCAAAGCGGGAAATCAGCAGGCCCTGATGGTTACCCTGTAGAATTTTATAAGAAATTCTCCACTCAGCTAGCTCCCCTCTTATTTGCAACATTTACAGAAGCTAGAGAACAACCAAATACTACCTCAAACATTTCTCAAGCATTAATCACTGTCTTTCCTAAACAAAATAAGGACTTGTTACAATGTGCATCATACAGACCAATTTCACTCCTGAATAATGATGTTAAGATACTCTCAAAAATTCTAGCTAGAAGGATGGAGAAAGTAGATAGATAGATAGATAGATAGATAGATAGATAGATAGATAGATAGATAGATAGATACTTTATTAATCCCAATGGGAAATTCACATTCTTCAGCAGCAGCATACTGATACAATAAGTAATATTAAATTAAAGAATGATAATAATACAGGTGAAAAAAAAAAAAAAAAAAAAAAAGTGCTGCCCTTGGTAATATCACAGGATCAAACTGGATTTATTAAAGGCCGACACCTATCTTCCAATCTCCGACGCTTGTTTAATGTTATATATTCACCAGCAAAATCAAACACCCCAGAGATATTACTATCATTAGACGCAGAAAAAGCATTTGATATGATTGAATGGAACTACCTTTTCACTGCATTGGAGAAATTTGGGTTTGGCCCGAATATTTGTGCATGGATCAAACTACTGTATACCAATCCAGAAGCTTCAGTTTGTATTAACAACATTTGCTCAGACTACTTTAAGCTAGAACGTGGTACCAGACAAGGATGTCCCTTGTCACCACTGCTGTTTGCAATCGCCATTGAACCACTGGCGGTTCACTGTCGAAATTCTTATCAAATAAAGGGGATTATCAGAAAAGGACTGGAACAGAAAATTTCTCTATATGCAGATGATATGGTTTTATATATATTAGACCCAGAAAACACTGTGCCTGCAGTTCTAACAATACTAACAGAATTTCAAAAGATATCCGGTCTCAGAATTAATCTGAATAAAAGTATACTCTTTCCAGTGAATTCACCAGCATATAATATTAGATTGGACACCCTACCTTTTACCATAGCAGATCAGTTTAAATACTTAGGGGTAAATATCACAAGTAAACATAAAGCTCTTTATCAACAAAATTTTGCCATCTGTATGAGATCTTTTCACTCTTGAAGTCACCATGCCAAAACAAATACTGATACAAAGTAAGTGTTTAAATTCAGTCTTCTGACACTGTGGGCACCATACATTTTCATAATGAGCAGCCCCTTCTATTCAAATATGCCTGCACACTCCACCCTCCCCCTGAGATGGCAAAACAAATTTAAATGCAAAAGATCCTCTTGCAGAGCCTTGTCTTATCATTCTATTGCACTTTTTCTCTGCTTAGTGTATTTATATGTATAACCTAACATGCATCATCAAATACATTTGTGTTCAAATTGCTTGTAAAGTCTTAGTATTAAATTGGAAAGTGAAGCCACAATTCTTTAAATTAGCCACTGGTGTGGTAACAGAGAAAATTAAACTCTTACATAGAAAAGTGGGCGCTATTAATAATTTATTGTGAACTATAAAAATTAAATATTAAACACAAAGTGATTTTTTTTAAAATGTAATTTTTAATGTATGTATAAATTTAAAACTAGGGTCAACTTATTTTGGCCCATGTACTAATGGCCATCATACAGATTATTTTGAAAATGTCTCATTTCTTTGGGACGGTACAGTGGCGCAGTGGTTAGTGTTGCTACCTCACAGAACTAACTTGCCTTATGCCTGCTGCAGCCAGATTAAAATTAATTAAAATTAAATTAAAAATGTATCTGAGTTAGAGGAGAACACTTTTGACTTCCTTTGAAATGCTGCTTGCTCACCAGCTACTTTCTGTTGGGTGCGTCATTAGAGTAAAAAAGCCATTTAAAAATAAATTTAATTTAGTCCAGCAGCAAACCTACCTTAGTGTGTTTACTCACTAAATATTCAAGACAATTCAGTTAAATATCTCATTATACCCTAATGCAGAATCAACACAAACGTAGTCATAATACAGTGAAAGGAGTAACGACATTGTCAAGCCATGGCACTAGCTATGCAACAGTATCAAATTAAAATCACATGCAGTAACTATCATCTTATGATTAGTGATGATTTTTGCCTATGGTTTTGTGAAAATGACACATTTTGTGTAAATGCATGGAAATTCATAATTGCAAAATTCACTAAAAAAGAGTTTGTGGCTGTTTTTGAGTGTAAAGCAAGGGATATTCCTGCCTACAGTCTCATTCACACTTCTCTGTTTTCTATGTTTTTCCTCAGCTGCGTAATGCAGATAATTTGTAGGACACCAATGAAAGCAATTCTTTTTTATTGCTCTCGTTCACATCATTGCAGAGGAGTGTTTTTTTAAAAAAGTAACGAACTGCTTGACTTTCAAACATAAAACACAAACCTTACTGCGCCAATGCACATTACTTTATTTTCTCTGCAGGGAGACTGAATATACAGACAATCCTTCCCTCACATTACCTAACAAGCTCCCTTTGATGTTTTTTGATTCCTGTAGATGGGAGTGAGGTATCCACAGGAGCTTGGAGTATCGTTTCTCTCACCAACGCATCTTTAGATTTGAAATCGCCCTAGACTATCATCATAATCGGCAATGCAGGCATAGCACTACAAGAACAACCACAACACATATCTGATGGCTCATCTAAATGTCTGCACATGACAGATAATGATACCGGTGATTTTTTTTTTTATATTTTTCAGTACAGGACTTAATTTAAACACTAAATAACAGTCGGATGCAAGCAGAACTAAGGGAATCTCTAACATGCTGGCAGTAAATGCCTTTACTCCCATCTCAAAGGGACAATATTTTGCTGGTCATGAAACACCTTTTATTTTGAAAATTTGTTAAGTTTATAGCTTATTCAATATTTCACAAATCATTTATCTTATCATTAGGTATAATATTACAACATGTACCAGACAGAACTAAAGTAAACATGGTCGATAACATTGATTTGTAAATGAGTGTAAGTTGAGGCACTTTGTAGCGGGGCTACATAGTGATAGTGTTGTTCAATGTTTGTACTGAGTGCGTTTTGTTTCCATTGTCCCATTTGCTGTTTATAATGTGTGCGTCAGTGAATGTCGTCCCCGTAAATACAGGGGGGATGGATGATGGAAAGAGGCTGCAGCCCCAAGATGGAAAGTACCTGTTTATAATCAATCTATTACATCCGGCTCATTACTATATAAACAATCAGGAGAGAACAGAGAGAAGAGAGGAGAAAGACGGAGATTACATTTTCACGACAACGAACCAACTTTACCTGCTGTTTTCCACATTGCGCTTTTGTAACCAGTTTGTTTTTCATTCCACCGGACTTACTTCAAATCAATCATCACCAGAGACCCTGAGGTTGGCCTACATTATCCACCACACTCCGAGGATTCACTGTGAGGTTATTCCATTTTTCTGGGAAATTCAAACACATCACTTATCTGTTGACCAGTCATCCGCATTCAGGACAGTTGTATACTTGGACTCAAGTTCACTATCATTGGCATTTTCTGTATTCATTCATTGTTATTCGTGTTTTGTGTTTGTTATATGTTACTGGGACAAGGGAGGGTTTGTTATTGTATATATGGTGTTGTCACGTAGTTAGTTTGGTAAAGGGTTATACATATTGTAACAATAACGATCACAAGACATTGCGAAGGTTTGGGGCAGCCACTCATATAATTGTTCCCGGCTGCAAAATTTCTTTAACAACAGTTCCATGTTCACTCTACTCAGTCCAAAAAAGAACTAACACAATATTAACAAGATGGTGGCTTTAAATGCCATTACAGGAAGTGATGTCATCAGGACCGGAACCGGAAGTGACGTCGTTGGCTGCCCCAGAGCCGGGCAGGATTTCCCTAGAATGGTCTGAAAGAGATCGAGAGGGAGAATTAGTGCACTTCGCCACCTCCTGGTCCGGCGTGGAATTACATGTATTCGAGCCCTTTAGCTGCCTCCTAAGCACGCGTGTGTGACAATATCTATATATATATATATATACAGTAATCCCTCGCTATATCGCGCTTCGCCTTTCGCGGCTTCACTCCATCGCGGATTTTATATGTAAGCATATTTAAATATATATCGCGGATTTTTCGCTGCTTCGCGGGTTTCTGCGGACAATGGGTCTTTTAATTTCTGGTACATGCTTCCTCAGTTGGTTTGCCCAGTTGATTTCATACAAGGGACGCTATTGGCAGATGGCTGAGAAGCTACCCAGCTTACTTTCTCTCTCTCTCTCTTGCGCTGACTTTCTGTGATCCTGACGTAGGGGGTGTGAGCAGGGGGGCTGTTCGCACACCTAGACGATACGGACGCTCGTCTAAAAATGCTGAAAGATTATCTTCACGTTGCTATCTTTTGTGCAGCTGCTTCCTGAAACGACATGCTGCACGGTGCTTCGCATACTTAAAAGCTCGAAGGGCACATATTGATTTGTGCTTGAAAAACAAACTCTGTCTCTCTCTCTCTCTCTTTGTCTGCTCCTGACGGAGGGGGTGTGAGCTGCCGCCTTCAACAGCTTTGTGCCGCGGTGCTTCGCATACTTAAAAGCCAAACAGAGAGAAAAGCAAACAAATCAATAGGGCTATCTCTGTGACAGTCACTGCTCCTGACACGCACTCCTTTGAAGAGGAAGATATGTTTGCATTCTTTTAATTGTGAGACGGAACTGTCATCTCTGTCTTGTCATGGAGCACAGTTTAAACTTTTGAAAAAGAGACAAATGTTTGTTTGCAGTGTTTGAATAACGTTCCTGTCTCTCTACAACCTCCTGTGTTTCTGCGCAAATCTGTGACCCAAGCATGACAATATAAAAATAAACATATAAACATATGGTTTCTACTTCGCGGATTTTCTTATTTCGCGGGTGGCTCTGGAACGCAACCCCCGCGATGGAGGAGGGATTACTGTATATATATATATATATATATATACTTATTTTCTATGTGTGAAATTTGCATTTTTTTATTGTTTCGTTTAATATATTTATCCACCTATTTTTTACATATCTGCTTTTGTGTGCTTATGTTTAAACTGTCGATTGAGGGGAAAATATTATTTGTTAGAGGTACAGCTTGGTATTTATAGATTAGCCTCAGTAATTTATTCAGGCCACAGGTCTTGGAAATGTAGCTGCCGGCTGGGTAAGGGATCGGACGTTACAACTTACCTAATGGAGTCTAAGTTATGCAGATGACCATATGAGAGCTAAGAGTTTAATGGCCAGCAGGTACAAACTGTTTATGAGTCTGGTTTTATGACACTGAATGCAATGATGCCTCTAGCCTGATGACTGTGGATCAAACATTTTGATGCAGCAAGGTATGGGATCTGAAAAACTAGAAAGTGTGGTCATGAACGACCCTTATGGATGGTATTGTCACTCTAGCGATGAACTGGGCCATCTGTACTCCAAAACTGCAGGGTATTCTGCTACAATACAGGAGCCATTTCAGACTGTGATGCAGACAGTCAGTATGAAAAATCCAATGTGACAAATTGACTTTTTACTTTATCCCTAAAAAGTAAAGTCAATGCTGAGCTTTTTTTTTAACAATCCTGGTGCTACTAAAGGACCATCAGATATCTTCCCTCAATGATGTGGACCCCTGAGAACTTCAAGCTACTGTCTTTTTTCACAGAACAGGCCCTCAGACCCCTCCGTCTCTATTGAATTACATCTGTTGTTTTGCTGGTGATGAAACTCAGACTTCCATCTTCAGACCATTCACTATGAAGTTTAATCACCTTTCTGTTGGAAGTCTGATGTTGGTGATTAGACCCAGTCCTGTTGTGTCATCAGACCAGCTTTATGATGGATTTTGTGTCACACATGGCAACACAGTCTTCAATGACTGGGTAGTTCAGCAGTTGACTAAACAAATAACAATGGGGTTCTTTTCAGTTCGGAGTGAGAATGTTAAGCTGACATCACACCACATGCCTATTTCACCAATACTCATTCATTGACTTAATTGCATAATCATAGCTAGGCATGGGAAGTCATGATATGCAACACATGATTCTCAGTTTGTGTATAGTGACATACTCAGTCATAGTGGTCTGTGGTTTGCCCCAACATAATCAAACAAGTTTGATTTTGTTTTAAGTCATAAGGGAGGGCCCATGAGCATGCACAACTTTAAAAACCAATCAGTGCTCAGTCAGAAGTGCAATGCGTACCATGCAGAACCAAGAAAAGAAGACGGTGTTTTGGACTATGCACATAGAAGACTGGTTGTCTTATCTATTGTCTCGTGTTCATAGTGCCATGACAGAATTGAAAGAGGAAAAAGACACACCAAGACTGAGGCCGAACTCACGATAACTGGAAAACATTCTTATTATCACCAGTGCAGTTGAGTAGCACATTAATTGGCTTTCAAAATGTAGTGAGCTCAAATGTAGTGTGTTTGTTACCGGCCTCAGTCCTAGGGGAACCTGGGCCAGGTACAAGCCACTGTTGCTACAGGATGTAGCCACAGCGATATGGTGAAAAAGTAAAAAAGAAGCAGGCAGCAGTCAGAAGTCTCAGACCATACTTCTCTGTTCTACTTTATTCTCATTTACCCAAAAATATATATAAATGCTTCAATCTCTGCATAGATCAACATGATGATCAGTTAAACAATGATGCATGTTAATTTCCTTTGTAGAACAATAGTATAAAAGCATTTACTTTGGTTCAACAATAGTATTGTTGTCAGCTATCATGAAGTACCTGATTAGAAACCAATGTCCCCAGGACTTGTTAATTTTCAAAGGAAGCAGGCAGTTCTGCATCACCACATTGTGTGTAGATGAGATATAAATCAAAGCAGTCTGCTTATTCAAAGCAGGTGACTCTTTTGCAAAACAGGTAAATATTTATGTCTTGTAGATAGCCATCAACTTTTTAACCTATAGCAGAATTTTCCAGGAACTTTGCCTTTACTTTAAAACACTGGTTTATAGCCCATTACATGTTGCCAGCCTTAGCTTTCCACTACTCAAGATTGACAGTCAGAGGTCTACCATTTCGGGAAGTCCCAGATGCACTTACAGCCTGTGATGCTCTTTCTTTGCTTTAAAGATTTATTAATCAGTATTAATTTTCTGATTCTGATCATTCTAGTTCAGGGTTGTTATGAGCCAGAGATATTCCTGGCAGCATCAGGCATATTACTGAGCAGACATCCATACTCGGTAACACACAGTCAATTTAAAAGCATCAGTCAACCTTACACACAAGCTTTGGAGATGTGGAAGAAAACCAGAAGCCCTGCAGGAAATCCACATAGATGCAGAAAGAATTTTCAAACGGCATGGAAACAGAAGCCAGGCTTGGGATTCTCCTGTAACTTCGAGGCAGTGGCTTTAACTGAAACCCAAAATGAATGCCAAGAGTGTAAAAGTCTGATTTTATTAATACTAAAGGACACAACAGCCTGAATACAAAGAGGGTGTGACAGTGTAAACACCTAAATAACAGATCTAGCACCCCTCTCAGGCCCTTCAACTTAGGATCAGTTGTCTGTCTAAATGGTGAGAAGAGTGGTCCATTTCCCGCCCATATTTTCCACTAAGCTTTCTTTCTTCACTTTAACTACCCATCTTTCCAGTGTCTGATCTTCATCCCCTCACCAGTAAAACCTTTGTCTTCTTTCACATCCAGCTCCACGCTTGCTGATGTATACATTGAAAGGGTTGTAAGCCTCAGCCAGGGTTAACCTCAAGGAGTCTGGAAAGACATTTTCAACTTCTGAGACCATCCTCTTACAAAACCGTCCACTGGTGATGAAGTGTACTGGCAACTCTGAACCTCAGCTCACTTTTATAGAGGTGGAAGATGCCAAGAGAGCCTGTTAAACATAATTAGGGCAGTTGACCATACTCAGAGCTGCCATTTGCTGGACCAGGGGACTTCCAACCACCTGAAAACCTCAATTGCCAAGTTCCTATCTCTTTCTAACTGCAGTGATTATTTTTGTGACATTCTGTTAGAAGATGTGTTCCACCACTTCAATGGTATTCCATTTAACATTCCAGTGGTGCTATGCGTGTCAGTTTGTTGTGCTTACATTCATATTATTTTTAAGACATTGTTGAGCTCTTCTCATGCCATGCAATGCTAATCTCTACCTGGCACCCTTTTCAAGTGTTAAATATTATTTAAATGTCTCAATAATTCCTAAAGCTGAACAGTGCAATCAGAATCGTTTGACATAAACTGTTTTTTATTTTATAATTATGATATATAACATATAGCATCACATCAATGTTACTTACAGCTTTCTAATTGTATTCTCGATTTCACTCGACTAGTTCCAGTGACATCACTTAAGACGGCACCCAGAGTTTAAGACATGAATGGCTGAGTTTATATTGAAGTATCTATTTAAATTGCTTTGAACTCAATTACCTGATAAATAAACAATAATGTGAATAGAAGACCATTTAAAGTCCTTAGCACAGGGGCCCAAGCTGATTTGTTTAAGTCGCCAGCTTTTCCTTCTTTTCTTAACACTATCATTGTACATAAAGCACTTATTAAATTGAATGCGGACAATTGGTTTCTTTAAAATATGCATGGAGAGAAAGGGAATAATTAGATGAGGAGACTCTAGCACAGCCAAGGGGCCAATAGGCTTGGCAGCACCATCGAACACAATAACAGATGAAACAGTAGATGTCAGCAGCCAACCCCCGCACGCTCCACAGAGACAACTGAGGTGGGAAGGTGGCGTCTTTTCACAGTGAGCCGCTGCTTCGATCTTTGTTCATGGAGTAGATCCTATTCTCCAGAGAGGTCTTTACCATAAATCACTTCTGAAGTTAACTTGTTAACTCTTCTATATACTTACTTGTTGATTTCATATGCTATGCTATAATAATGCTTTACCAGGGCATACTAATAGAAGGCGCTATATAAAATTGAGATCTACTTGTTAAAGTTTAGCTTTGCTATTTGAAACATTTGTGGAATGGACACTTTATTCATGGGAACTGCATCTGATAAGTCAGTGTTGTGAACTAGGAGTCCCAAGCACTAAAGAGTTCCAAAGCATGTAGTCCAAAACGCTTGTAATAATACCATTAGAGGGGAATATTACCATCAAACCCTGGCTTGTGATAAGGGCAAGCACTGAATCTTATGATATAAAAAATGTTATCTTCACAAAAGGGGTTTCAATCACAGTGAAGCTCCATAGAGCACAAAGGCAAAATCAAATTGCGTTTAACAAAGGCAGTCCAAGTTGAACAAAGTCCCAAAACAGAAACTAAACAGAGTGGTCTTAAAAACAGCAAGAAGGTAAAAATTCCAAATATACAAAGAGCACAAGCTTAGTAAAACACAGGTAACTCACTGACTTCAGGGTGCATTCACAGTCATCCGCCAGGAACAGTGGAAGACCTTCTGGATTTATAGGGTGGAGTGAAGCTCCCGGCCTCTTGGAGGAACCACCCAAAAAACACATAGCAAATAACAAGGGCAGCTTATATACATAGACAAAACCAAAAATAAAGAGTGGTGCACAAATTCAACATAAATAAAAGAATCAAAAATGATCAAAAGAGACATAAAACATGAATTTAAATCGTAGCCAGTGGAGAAACCTTGCCTGAGACATGATACATAGCCTATTAAGTGTCGGGTATATCTCCCTGCTCTTTGGATGGTCCTCCTACTTTGTGAGGTTTCAGACAAATATGAAGGTTACATCTTCAAAACTTTTGTACTACCTGTAATTCTACCCCAGAGCACTGGTTGGCGCTGTTGCTTACTTCTTTACCTTTTTTGCTCACGAATCTGAGGATCATCAACAGGAGGAGCTCTAATATCACTTCTGCTTCTCACCCACAAGTCCTGCCTCATCCTCCATGGGAATAATATAAGAACTGGCACCACCAGAAGAAGGCAGTCAATCTATGGTTCATGTCTGCATAAGACGCACCTCTTTAACCTGGTGTTGGAAAACACTATGTTGTTTTATTTTTAAAATATTTTTATTGACGTTCGACCTCCCAATTGAATGGGGTTTACCTCTAACCCTTTGTATATGTCCTTTGCCTTTCTTACAATGGTTGTTCTGTCATACCACAGCATGAAGCTATCAGCCAGGATACTTCTTACACATTTTAAAGTATCTGCTGTGGCCAGAGGGGTGCATGCTTGAGACATCCCCGGACTTAGACTAATATTATGGCAAATTTATTTATGTAGCACATTTAAAATAACCTAAAGAAGTGAACAAAGTACTGTAAAACAATACAACTAAGTAGCTGTATAATAAGCAAGCCTAGAACATGAAAACTGAGAATAAAAGAAGATAAAAGGAAAACAAAGTCAACAAAGACCACACAAAATAACCTGCAAATGACCAGGTAAAATAAACACATGGGAAAAGGTAAACAGGATAGGGTACAAATAATAAAACAGAATAGAAAATAAGATGTCCTAGAGCCTACTAAGGAACAACAAAAAGGTTTCTCTTGAATCTGTGGGGTGACTGGGCCACTTATCTACGAAAGAACTGCACATA
This sequence comes from Erpetoichthys calabaricus, assembly GCF_900747795.2. Lineage (NCBI taxonomy): Eukaryota > Metazoa > Chordata > Cladistia > Polypteriformes > Polypteridae > Erpetoichthys > Erpetoichthys calabaricus. Next base: position 58,944,248 of record NC_041409.2, read on the forward strand.
CACCCTTTGTTATCTCCCTCATTTGTTCCTCAAACAATTCTGGCCTCTCTTCCACCCTCCATTTGAGTCCTTGTCTCTCAATATTCTCAACTCTAATCCCACAAATTATTTCTACAAGGATCACACATAAATCCCATCTGTATAATTACTCCAGGGGTAACCCTAGAGGGTCTTGTTTTAGATACCATGCCTCTAAAAGTGTTCACCCCCTTGGAAGTGTTCACCTTTTTATTGTTATACACTGAATAACAATGGATTTAATTTGGCTTTGTTGACATGGACCAGAAGAAAGACTCTTTAATGTCAATGTGAAAATAAATCTCAGCAAAGCGGTCTAAATTACAAATATAGAACACAAAATAATGGATTGCCTAAATAATTGTTCCTTCAAGTCAGCATTTAGTAGATGTACCTTTGGCAGCCATGACAGCCTTCAGTCTCTGGGCACAGGTCATTCTCTACTGTCATTTTTCCTCCATTCTTCTTTGCCAAACTGCTCAAGCTTTCTGTCAGGTTGCATGGGGACTGTGAATAAGCAGCTACAAATTCTCATTTTTGTTGATCTAGCCTCTGATTACTCCAACACATTAACGTTATTGTTTTGAAACCATTCCTGTGTAGCTTTAGTTTTATCCTTGGGGTTGTTGGCTTGCTGGAAAACAAATCTTCTCCCATGGTGCAGATTTCTTGTAGAATGTGTCAGGTTCTCCTCCAGGATTTGTAAGCATTCATTTACCTCCATCCTCACAAGCCTTCCAGGGCCTTCTGTAGAGAAGCACTCCCACAACGTGATGTTGTCTCCACCATGTTTCACAGTGGGGATGGGGCATTTCTGATAATGTGTAAAGCTCAACTTTGGTGTCACCAGACTACAGAACCTTATTCTGCCGATTTCAGAGTTTCCCAAGTGCAATCCCATAAATGCCAGAAGTGACTCTACTCCGTTGGGCCCTTGAGCAAGACCCTTAACCTACAACAGCATCCTGGGTATGATGTTAATCCACATCCAGCAGGTCCTCCAATTTACATGGAAAACTTGGGGGTTGGTGGCAGACCACTGTAAAAAGCCCTTACACTGTTTCAGTGAGGCGCTGAGGTGTCACCCTCTGCATTCAGGTCCCAATCCAGGTGGTATGTTGTGTGTGTGGCGGGGGGGTTTGGGGGGGGATGTGGGGGGGTGTCAATGCTCTCTCAGCGCATGCTCTCTAATCTTCTGTCAAACTCTACTCGAGATACATGTTTATTCTCTTTGCCTTTTTCCTATTAAGCTGCAGCTGGTGAAGCACCCAGGCAGCAGTTGTTGCCTGCAGAGTCTCACCAACCTTTTCTACTGTAACATGTAACTCCCTCACACATGTCCTTCTTTCAAGATCACTCACCTTTTACGGAGAGCCTGACCTAGGAGATTTACAGCTGTGCCATACTCTTTCCAATTCTTAATGACTGACTTTACTGGATTCCAAGAGGAATTCAGTGACTCGGATATTTTCTTGTCTCTATCCCTTAACTTATCCTTTTAAATCACTTTTTCATGGAGTTGCCTGAAGTGTTTATTTGTCTTCATTGTGTAGGTTAGGCCACCAAACTCACTCAGCACAATTTGGACTTTCTAGATAAAGTAGCAGTTAGACAACAATCAATTGAAACCCCAGACAGGTGATCTCCATTGAACTAATTCTGTGCCTTCTAAAACCAATTGACTACACAGGGTGATGATTTAGGTGTCTTGTTAAAGAGGGTGAGATGTCAGAGGGGGACATTTTTTGTACACTGGATGGTTCCATTTCTCTCTTAGGCAAAGGAACATTTAAATATTACATTTAAAACCTAGCAGATGAAGAGGCAATAGGCGCCCATTGTTGGGAGTGGGATGAAAAGTTAAAAGGCAAATTTCCTGCCCGTTACTGATTATTGTCATGGCTGTCTACAGGATATCGGTATTTGCTGTCTTACAAAAGAATCACCGCTTTGAAGTTTTAACTGCTTAAACATACAAACAATACAACATTGTGATAAAAGAACTGGTCCTTCCTTGGAAAATGTTTGTATTTTCCTGACTTGGAAATTAACATGTCTGAGAATATTGGTTTCTAATCAGCATGTGTGTACTCATTTATAGTTGGTAACAATACATTTTGTTAACTTGTGTTTTCATTATTTGTTAAACCCAGGAAATTTAGATGTGCCATTGTTTAAACCGATTGTCCAGGACTGACCATGGCAGGGGCTGAAGGAGATTTAAACTTCTGGGCAGGAGAAGGCAGAGTGAGGGACAGTCCACTGAGAATGCTGCCAAGACACTCGGACAGAGCACAGGGGCCCGCAGACAGACGAGGGTACGTGGCTGGCACAACGTGAGGCACAAGGACGGCAACACTTCTGGGGAGGAAGAGACAGCTCCACAAGGAGACGCCAGTTGTGGGTCCAGCGAGAGAGGGACGCCACATGATAGGACCAAACAAAGCTGGCAGACGGGAAATGAGGCGTGCCTAGGTCACAGCAACACAAGGAGCCCAGAGCGGAAAAAAAGGAACGACGAAGAGACGCTGAAAGAGATTCAACGATTTGACAAAACTTCTGTTGGAAAATGAGTGTCCGGTGAACAGACTGCATCCATGGACAGTTGGACGATTAATTGTTGGGGTAACACAGTGCGCAAACTGGACTCTGCACCACTAAAGGTTGTATCCTCCACTTCATGTTTTTCATGGACTTTTAGAGTGTGGACTGTGTGCTTTCCTTTTAAAAAAAGGAATTTCGTTCCTGATATTGTTAGATTTTTCTTTTATGTTCATTTATCTTTTTAATGTACTTTATATTGTCTTGTGTAGTAGAAGTTACTGTTGCTTTTCCGTAATTACTGTTGTGTCTTTCATTGAGTGTTTACTCACTGCCCAATTTAAAGAAACCTGTGTGCTATTATCGGTAAATTTCAAGAGTTCCCAGTCTCTTAATAAAACTGGGTGGCATAGTCGGATATTTTAATGGTGTCTAAGTTAGATTACCTGTAAGTGTGACCAGACACCTGTCACAGAATGCTTATGTGATCAATTATTTTGCATTTTGTATTTGTAATTAACTTAGAACACATTGCAGAGAGATGTGTTTTTTGATATTGAGTGTTGACTAATGTTGAAAAAGCCAAATTAACACCACTGATTCTGTGTTGTATAATAATAAAATGAAAAGACTTTCAAAGGGATGAATACTTTTTATAGGCACTGAACAGTATAAGGCAGGTGCTATGCACCTAGCACACTTTTTCATCTTCAGAAAGCTAAGGCGCTCTTGTATTTTTAACAATGTGGTCAGACTGCTGTGGTCCCAAATCAGTTGATTGAAGATTTACAGCCCCAGCAATATGAAGCAGCTGCCAGTCTCCAGTTTTGCTCCATTGATGCTGAATGATTTGCAGATATTTCCTTGTTGATACATGACATTACAGATAGTGCCTTATTAATGCTTAAAATGTATACATAAAGAATTACTTTAACACTATAATAATTATTTTAATACTGGCACTTATTCTGTGCAGCAGTCCACAATGAATTCTCTGGTTCTGGTGATGTCCCCAGTGTCAAACAAACAAAGTGTTATCAGGTCTGCCGTCGTTATTTACGTCTTGTTATTGTTGTTGACTAGTAGTAGATTTAGGGGTCTCAAAATCATAGATGAATTGACGGTATATGAGACTACATTTTGTAGGATTAATTTTTCAGTTTTTTCTGGACAGTTCCAATAAAGCGCATGTTGTATCACAGCACCTTCTCAGTCTGAGCACAGCTTCATCATAACCCCACACACTGAGCCACGGCTCCAGCCTCCATAGCATTCATTGGCTCAGGTGAGGTGAAGTGAGAGGCTGAGGTGTTTGTTGATCATCACGCAAATGTGAGATGAGTTTGTCAAGCATGGAGACAGAAGGACAGGCTAAGGAGACCCAAATGGATGGTGGAGGTTGATTGGGAATGAAGGAAAGTGTACATTGTGAGTAACTCCTGAAAGACTATTCATTTGTTCTAAAGGTTAATACAGACATTAAACCCAAAAAAGCCATATTCATTATTCCAGTTGCTGAGACGGCTACTAAGGAGTTGTAGCCAGAGAACACCTGGGGCTTGTCACGTGACTAAACCTTGGATATACAGCCTTCTGGGAAGTACTTACTATATATGCATAAGCCATCATCTTTGCTGGCTTTAAATTTTCCAGTATTGCAGCAAGCTAATGCATTTGAGCAGACCTTGTGGATCCCATCTGGTCATTGTGGTCCCTTGATTTTAAAGGATGTCGCCCTCCGTCAGTATTTTCAGAAGAACAATCAAACAAGTAATTTGTGAAGTAAAAATCTCTCCTCTGCTTCTGTTTCCTTCAGCGTTTTCTATTAAGCTGAGCTTCACTTTCATTGCAGCTGACACAGAGCTTTTAGTTACAGGCTGATGCCGAAGGAGCCCTTAATCAGTCGGCAGCACCCGCTCTGCACTGTTTCCATTACTAAGTATCAACAGTCTGTCCTCATAAGACATGAGTGAAATAAAAATATTGGTGGAGTGCACTCTGCTGCTTTTCAGCGTTAGACAGCATTGGGAGCAGGTAAGCCTGCACGATGAATCATTTAGGCAGTGAGCTGCCTGTCAGAAAGGAGAGGGTGCCACAAGGGAGGGCAGCTCTGGTCTTGGACTGCCACGCCACTTACTGTACAGGCGTCCATGCCAATGCCAGGTGAACCTGATATCTGTTTATAATTGACCCGCTTGATTAATAAAGCATTGGTTTAATGCAGTTGGGCACAGTGGTTAACACTTCTGCCACTCAGATGGAAGGAATTGAATTTAATTATTAGCCCCGTCACTGCCTGAGTGGAGTTTCCGCAGTCTCCTCACGTGAGCATGACATTTCTCTGGGTGCTCTACTTTCATCTGAAAGACATGAGAATTAGGGTTAATTAGGGACTCTAAATTGTTATTACATACTGCATTGTGAGGACACCATTCTTTAAAATGCATGTGTGATCAGGATGGATGCTTCTTTAAACAGGTGAAGTACAAGCTACCTGAGTCATACAACAAAGCAGATGTAGAGTTTGAACCAGCAGCCTTGTGATTTAATGTCCTGTGTGTTAGTCATAACACCACAATGCCTGCATTGCTAACTTCCCTTGGCATAACGGATTGTAGGTGTACAGGTGAGTATACCTAGTGATGGACAATCATGGGTGGGTTCTCAATGCTTTTTATTTAGTCCATTGTGTTGGATATTAGCTCAATTCTTAATTGAGGAGTGTCATAAGGATGGTGTAATATTATGACAAAAATATGTACTTAGAAAAAAATAATAATTTAGCATCCAATTGTTGTACTTACTACAGGTTAGAACTAGTATAGATAAAACAATAAAGTGTGTGGCACAGTGTAAAGGTTTATTTGAAAATTTCTTTGTACACGCCGTTTAAGTGTAAAAGGTAATTCCAGCTCAGAACTTGTAAGGTCATTTAAGATGGTTATTGTTGTGATCAGAGTCAAGTTTGTCAGAGCTTAGAAAGAGTTGTGTCTTTCCAGGAAGTAATGGAATGACTTGGGTATTTATGTTTTCCACATTAATATTTTTTGGACATAATATAGTGCGTTGTGTTAAAAGGGGCATTTGGTCTAATGAGATTGCTGTTCCAAATCTCTCTGTAACTAAGTCGTCGCAGATAAAGGCTTGAGGAATTGTAATAATATGTGGCTGAAGTCCATCTGTATTCGTGAGTGTACCATCTCTCAGTTGTAATAAGCAATTGTTATGATCTGGTTCTGGACATCGTATCTTTTTTACTAACTGTATCTTTTGAAAGCAATGCCAATTGTCTGCGTATTTTAAGGTGCACTGAACAATAGCTGAGTGCATGGTATCTGGAAGAATAGCTAATCACTGTCTAAAATCTCCTCCTCATAAAAGTACCTTTCCTCCAAATCGAATATTATTATTCATAAACGTTTGTTCATGCCATTGAACATTCATCAATAAACATTTTTTCAAGACGGATGTCACGTGCAGTGCCACTGTTAATGTTCATAGTGGATTCCGATTTGTAGGATCTAATGTAGTTGATAAAGATTTCACTTTCAGGTACATCGTCAGTTATAAGCTTGTGTAGATATTCAGTATATGAATGTAAAGAAGGCAGTCTAATTTGACCCTTTTGACAACAACGTGTAAATGTATAACTTGTATTGCCAGTTGTTTCTTCAGGGAAGTGAACTGAATGACAATGATTGCAAATGACATTCATTAATCCGAATGAATTTTCCTGGTGTATGTTTTGCTTGTGCCGTTTGAGAGGCGCGTTGTTGCATGTGTAGTATCTGGGACGTGTTGTTTTGGAGCTGTAATCGATTTGCCTGTGCTGTGTGAGAAGCCCGTTGTAGCCTTCGCTGCCATCAACGTATGTCTGAGACGGGAGGTGTTTCGTTTTGAATCCGTGCCTGTTGCGATGCAGCACTTTGATTGATAGTTTGCGTCATGTGGATCTAGGATGTAGATTTGTGCATATTAAATGAAGTATTGTAGGATCTAATGCAGTTCATAAAGGTTTTACTTTTAGGTACATCGTTAGTTAGAAGCTTTAGTTGAGCTTTGCGTTTTTGGAGTCGAGTCACTTTTTCTTTTAGAAATATGGATAAGTAATAAGGAGTATTGCACTCACTGTTAATATGGAGCCTTTTCTGCGGTTGAACGGTTAATAGTGCCTTATTGTAATGAGATCCACCTATGCTGCATAGCCGTCTATTTTGTTGTTTCTTTCGTTTTCGTGTGTTTGTTCCTGTTATCCTTTCCTTTTCGTTTTGTACCCGTGACCGTGTATTCATGACTTGCTTCTTTCTCAGCATGCGAAATATGGATAAGTAATAAGGAGGATCGCAGTCACTGTTAATATGTTTCCTTTTCTGCAGTTGAACGGTTAATAGTGCTTTATTGTAAGGAGATACACCAATGCTGACACCTATGCTGTCTAGTGTGAAGGTGTTGATGTTCACTTTAGAATATGTGGCTTTGGGTGTCACTTCTTATGGATGTGTGTGTGTGTGTGGGGGGGGGGGGGGGGGTGGTTGAGGATTGTTGTCGTGCAAGCGTCTTCTTTCTTTTTGTGTTCCTGTGTCTTCCCCCTGTTTGTGTGTGTCCCGTCCCTTGCTTGTAGGGTCTGTGGGGTGGTTTTGTGTTCTTTTTTTTGTGTTCCATGGGCTTGTTGAATCCCCCTCTTGGTGTGTGTCCCGTCCGGTGCCTGTAGGGGGGGGGGGGGGGGTGCCTTGCTGTTGTGCGCGAGCCTCTTTTTTTTTTTTTTTTGGGTCTAGTTTCGTGTGCAATGTGTTTCGTGCTTTGCCTGAGTTTCCTCATTTCTCCATTTTTCCTGTGCTCACTCCTTTTTTCTGTGGTCTTGTCCGCCTCTCGCGGCCCCTCATCCGCCTCTCTCGCCCTCTTTTGTCCGCCTTTCTCGGCTCCTCAGCCGACTCTCGCGGACTGTTTTTGCGCCTGCGCAGTACGTCTTTTTGCAGCTACGGCCCATTGCCGGATGTGCCTGCGTCCATCATCCGGTTTAGCATTCTCGGTTAGTAATATGGATAGATAAAATCTGAAGAAATAACTGGCCAGCTAGCCTGGGACAATACAGGTGAGCTGAGATGAAAGGCCATTAACAAGCAGGCAGAGCCTCAATTCTCACAGGTTTGAGAAGGCAGTTTGTAGCCTAATTACTTGTATATTCTTCTTTCTAATTTGTCTGAAATTACATTTGTACATCCTTTGAAGGTTTAGAAAATACTGACAAGAGTAAAACTGGACTGGCTAGATTTGTGCCTGAACTCTTTCATTGATGTGTCAGGGGCTACAGAGCCATAATAAGAAGAGGCTTGCATGCTTCAGGCTTTCTCTTCGAGGTGTCTGCCTTCTTCCATCCTGAGGAGAGGCCATATTTGTTGCCCTATGCAAATGGCACGGTGGATCAAGGGCCATGCTGGACGACGTTGGACCATTCCAAGACAGAGCGCCACCTAGTAGTCTAAGCATGGTGAATTGATTATTACCCAGGTTGTAGTAATATTATTTTGTCAAAATTCATATTTATGCTTTTTTGGTATTATAAATGTACAAGAAAAGGGGACATATGGAATTGCAATAAACTCTAAAAGAGTATGGGATTTCAGGCATTGTATTAAGGCCTACTTAATAAAGAATATAAAGTGGAAGCTAGAATCACCTTCTGACACTACCCCGAAACAACAGGAGTCTTCAGAGTGAACGTTCACTCTATTTTCACAGAAGCCCAAAGAGATAATACTAGTCTCAATGAGTAAGTCCATTATGTTAATGAGCGCCACAGGCTGCATGGCAAAGGCACACGGGCAAAAAGACCCTAGGTGTAAAATTACAGTCAGAGCCTTGCTGTTTGTTTCAATTTGTTCTTTTTTTGTCTTTTTTTCCCTCCCTTTATTAATGCATAGGACTCTGCTAAATTCATTGCTGTGAAAATCATGTCACGGCCCATGAAATTAAACTTTTGCCGTGAAATCAACCACCTTGTGTAAAATAGAGCCAATATTCCAGATAAACATATTGCAGGTAATTACAAGATGGAATTCGCAGCTTAATTATCTTCACAGGGATTACATGCTAAATTCCCTCTAAGATGAGTGGCTGCACTTTCATTTTCAATTCATGGTCAATCCATTCACAATGCACTCTGTATAAATCTTCGCAATAAAGTCACAGCCATTTCACGCCCCCCCACCCCCCAGCCATTTGTAAAGTAGAATTCGCTGCATTTCTCAGGAGCCGAGCCTCTGAATACTATTGTGAATTTGATTGAAATATAAAATAACTCTTATTTGGTGTTTAATTCAGTTTTATGACCATGTTAAAGTTTCCTTCATGCTAAAACTGCCGATTTTCAGTTTTCAGCTTGAAATTGAGGGTGGGTATGTATGTGGAGGTATCCTAAGTTAGATTGGCATTTCTCTATCGGGCTGGTTCTGGAACTGTACCCAAAGCTCTTGGAGAAAAAAAAGAGGCCTCAATTAATGAAAAGAAAAAAAAAGCTGGTCTGTTAGATCGAGTACAGGGCCACAATTAAGACTTCTCAAAGTCAATTTACATTTGCTCGATCTGCTCACAAATAAATATGAGTCAAATATCATAAGTGTTGTGATTAGGAGTCAGGAACGTGCTGAAAGGGGTGTGAGGCCTCCAAAAGTGTCACAAACAGCAGGCCACAGCCTTCACCAGCCAGACCAGAGGAGGCTCACCCCTGACCAGCTTGCCCCACCAAACACTAACTGTCAGGCTTCCTGCTGAGCAAGCCAAAATGGGGAACTTCTTTTATAAAGTTCAAAATGTTCTTAACAGTCTCCAAAATATCAAAAGGCCTCACAAGAGGGAGAAACAAAGCATAACTGCAGATTGTGACAAGAAAGGCAGCAATGAACAAAAATTTACAGGTACTCTTCATTTATTGACAGAGTTCTACTCCAGCAACCGGGTCGCTAAGTGAAAGTCACCATAGCCATGATGGAACCATGACAGTGCTTAGAACTTTACTTCAGCCTTCCGTACTCAATTTCCTTTTGTCTTTGATGAAGTGGACATTTTAACAACATTTTCTACATTTTACTTTATTACCTCTTAAATATTTTTATATCATTATGGTGGTTTTAAAACTTATGAATATTTTTTTAACATTTAATAGTACTCTGTGCATATTGTTTTACAACTATTGTTTAATTGCCTCTCTGGTCCTTTATTACCTTTTAAATCTTTGCATGTCTTTTTTTGTATGACTACAGTGTACATTATTTAAAACTCATTGTAGCAACCCAGGAGGGGTAGGAAATTGAAGAATGCAATCAGCCTTTTTATGCTGATCCCTGGTGAATGACCCTCTAAAGCACTGCTGGCATCTTCAGTTGGCGCTTCCATCATGATGCTCAGGTGTTCTATGGCTCCTTGTGCTCCCAGCTGCTTTGTCCCCTTTTCCCACTCATACATGCCACCTCACTCTGCTTACCCGGGGTTAACCCATATGTCACACAATCCATGAGCTGACCTAAGGTCAGGTGGCTACACATCAAAACCGATGGGCTTTAGCAGCCGGGAGGCACAACAGAAGTTCCCTGTAAGGGCTGTGTCTGTGCAGCCCCTCTTAACAGCTGTTGACGAGGCTACTTTATAGCTGGCTTCTCCAGGTATTACTGCCCAGTTGGGCAGTCCACGGCTGCCTGACGACCATGTTGCTCTCAGGTCTGGACCCAAAAGTGCTACATTATAAATACTTTTTAAGCTTTGGTGTAATATTATAAGCATAATGTATGCATTTTTAAAGTAGCCTAAAAAGCAAGAGGGTAAATGGAAATGAATGAAAAGTTGGTTTATTGCATAAGTACAAAAATAAGCATAGCGTCATAGTGATGATGTTATACACTTAGTACAGTACAGAACAGGCGCCTGTAAACATGAAATTCTTAACTGAATGTAAATCCTTCAGTTTTCTTTTTCAGTGTTTTCTCTTGAAGTGTCACATACAATAGGCTGCCGTAGCTGGATAATATCATCTGTTTCATCTGGTGTCATCTCTTTCTTGTGGTATTGCTGGATGGTCTGTTTCTTCATTTTGTGATTTTTGGTGGGAATGAAAGTAAAGCAGGTTAAATGTGGTACTAACAGTACTAGCTAAGACTAAGTCATTGAGAGCCGTGCGCTGCAGATACTCCCGGAAGTTGTTGGTCATACATGCATGCCATGTTCAATAAGTAGACTATTTATTGCATTGGTTTTTACATATGGTCAGACATCAAGGTAGATGCTAAACAAGGAGTATTTGTATTTATGAACAATTGAATAGCAAAACAATAACAAAAGAGCAAAAAGAGGTATCCCTAAAAAGCAGTCTAAGGCAGAAAAGTCCCAATACACAATCCATCCATCCATCCATTATCCAACCAGTTATATCCTAACTACAGGGTCACGGGGGTCTGCTGGAGCCAATCCCAGCCAATAAAGAGTGCAAGGCAGGAAACAAACCCCGGGCAGGGCGCCAACCTACCGCAGGGTGCGCACACACTTGGGACAATTTAGAATCGCCAATGCACCTAACCTGCATGTCTTTGGACTGTGGGAGGAAACCCATGCAGACACGGGGAGAACATGCAAACTCCACACAGGGAGGACCCTGGAAGCGAACCTGGGTCTCCTAACTGCGAGGCAGCAGCGCTACCCACTGCGCCACCGTGCCGCCCAATACACAATTCAGTATTCAAAATCTGGAAAACAGAGCAAATAACCGAATCTATCTATTTTGTGTTTTGTAAGTGGTACCCAAGGAGGCAGGGCCACCCTGACATCACAACACCTAAGCCCTCCCTCTGGCTGGTTAGGTCAGAGAAGAAAGAGAGCTTGGGCAGGTCACGTTATAGTGACATAGACATTTTTGGGACATTTAAGATTTACTTTGAAGCTATAACCCCTTTACTCCAGTGTAGACCAAAGCAGGCCTGTGGGATTAGGAGTCAAGCCAGCTGGGGTGTTGCCTAATTCAGGGAAACAAATGAGTCCTACCTTGGTTTATGAAGATCTCTTGAGGCCTCACGCCATCTTTTGCTATGAATCTGACTGTATTCTATGACTCAGAGAATGGAAACACATTTGAAAAAAACAGTACATAATTATAAACAACAGAAATACAAATAGCAGAAATAATAATTGAAAAATAACAATAAAATATATAAAATCTGGTTAAAATTTGCATTGAATTCATTGAAAGGGGGTCAAAATTAAGTAAATAATGAGATACACTTTGAAAAGGGTTTGGTGAGGCTTGGTAGTTTCTCTCTAATCTATACAGCTGACGGCAATAAACAAAAAAACATGTAACTGCCGTGGTACTCGAGGATCAAGGATGCTTAGCCCTTCTGTGATTCTCTTCCTCCAAGGCCTCAGGTTGAATCATGTAAATATGTGAGGGTCACCCTGCATGATGTTTCCCCTCCTGCTGCTGTCTTGACAAAGGTGTTTGTTTTTGAGCTTACATTTATTAACAAAATTATATGCGCTTCTAATGCAATTACACTGTTTGTATTTTAAAGCATAATCCAAAATTAAGAAGCCATTTCAAAAACACTTTGTTTTCATTAAATAATATTATTAAATAATTTTTTAATCATAACATAAAAAGTAGTCATTTCTTAAGGATAAATAATAACTAGTAATTAGCAATATACACTACTCTCTTGGCTTAAGTATTACTTTTTAAATTAAGCATTAAATGATGACATATTTCTGAAAATAAAAAAGTAATTTTTAAAATGAAGAATAACTTACTGCAGGCATTATTTAAAATTTAATTAGTAAAGCTACTTCAGTCTTCTTTAGATTCAACACTGTAGTATTTCCACCAACGATAGTCACATTTAACCCAAATGGAAATACTAATGTGTTTTCTCCCCACATACAACAATCAAATTGGGGGTTAAGACAAAAGTGTCATGTAAGGTGGTGGCAGAACTCAGGAAAGCCATGGTAGGACGGCCAGCCCAGACACCTGTGCGCGTAAACTCACTATATCATCTTCTTCTTCATAAGGCTGTCACATCTTTGGCATTGTGCTAAAATACTAAAGGTGTTTACGGCAGTTACACGTAGGCATGTCACCATCTTTCCATTTTTTTAGGGTCAGTTTACATTCTAACTACTAGTACTATACCTTTCAGTTAACTAACAGTCATCACACACTGCATGCAAGATATTGTAGTAAACCAGTACTTGGCTTAGGAAGAAGGTGTAGCATAACAAGGAAGTGGCTTCAGAAAGCAGTTTATTTGGCAATTGTGAAAAGAACACGGCATCAGGTGATAACAAAAGAAATTGAACAAGGACCTACTTGAACATAATTGTAACCCCTTCTCACTGTTCTGGCTGTGAAGAACACCCAAAATACTGATGAACAGTCCAGAACTTTCTATCTGATTCACAGCTCACTCCTCTTTTTATGGTCTTCCACCTGGTGTCCAGCCCCATGTCACGCCACCACCATCATCACTCTCCACCTTTAAATTCACCACAGTTTCCTCAGCACCGTAGTCAACAGGATTTCTGTGCTTTTTTCTGCACAGACAAAAATCATCCCGACTACTCGTCATTTCAATCTGGCTGACATGCTCACCACCGCACCTGCTGCTTTACCAAAAGAATAGTCCCCCACTGACTCTAGCCCAGGGATGGGCAAACTTATGCCTGCAGGGCTGCAGTGGCAACAGGTTTTTGTTTAAACCATTTGCTTAATAAGAAGCACATATTGCTTAAGTAACACTTCTGCTTCATTTCAGTGGTCTCGTTAATTAAGATTTTGAACCTTTATTGCTTATTTTAGTCTTAAACAGCTATACTCTTGGTTTTTAATTGCTCATTATTAGCAATAAGATGCAAATGATAAAAGAAACCAGCATTTCTCCATTTACTTGTTTACATCTGTGTGTGTTTATCATGCAGTATTTGGTTTAATTAAATACTTGGAAAGAAAGTGAAGAGAAAAAAGTGAAGGACTGAGAATTACTCATCCTGTTATAGACTTCAAATCATTTGGATAATATCCTTAGAAAGGAAAAAAAACTCCAGGATATGAGAATGATCTGACATGGCAGAGTTAAAACACTAACAAGCCATGAAATCAAATTAATGGCACGGACTGTTTTCTAATTAAGCAACTGGGTTCGAACAAAAACGTGCAGCCACTGCGGCCCTCCAGGACGGACTTTGCCCAACTTCTGCTCTAGCCCAGCATTTCCTTTTTATTTTGCAGTGCCACCTCTTTTTTCCTAGCAGTCTTTTGCATATCACCCTAATTTACATGAATGGAAGCCCTCCATGATGCTCTTTGACTCTCAAGCATGCTTTAAGTATCTAACCGTAGCCATTCTGCATCCAGGACAAGATTCTGCACTATTTTGAATGTCGATGAAGCAGTCATCTTAAAAAAGGTAAGTTTGAATTCACTGCTCTAGGTTGATTTTTAGTGATTTAAGTATGTTATTAATATTTTATAATTATTTTAATTAATCTTAAAAGTTTACTGAGGCCCCCTAATGGGCTGTGGAACCCTGGGAAAGAACCTCTTTTTTTGGATGGTGTTAATATTAATTTTATAATTTTATATTAAATGTATTATTTTGTTTTAGCTTTCCTAAGTTTCTAGGATTCTTGGCGGCTGTTCCAGAGTTTCTGAGGTTCAGGAATATTACATTTATTTTGCACTATGTTAGTTCTTGACAAAGTCGTAATTTTTTAGATTCTTTTCATGGTGCCATTTTGAATATTGATGGATGGTGCCATTTTGTGGTTTTTCACGTCAGGTGTTGCCGAGACAACCTCCCAGAATTCCCCTAAGTGTGTTCACATGACTTCATCAGTGAGGCCACAAAAAAGGTCATATTATGCTCTGTTTTAGAATCCATGTTTGGATAACTAAAAACACTTAACATCAGCTTCCTTGTATTTTTCATTCTTCCTTTTCTGACTTACTTTCTATCTTATGGCTCTGATTCTTGTCTCATTATTGTGGCTTGGCGAAAGATCAATTTAAGTTTTTGGTTTTGACCCCGGAACATATTCTGTGTTGCTCCCATTTCTTCTTCTGATCCTGAAAAAAATATTTACTCTGCTTTGGCAGAGCACCTCTGGCCTAGAGGCAGACACTGGCACAGCAAGAATGAACTGAACCACCAAGAATTAAGACAGTTGTTTTAGTTTCCTGCTACTAACTTACTTATCTTTTTGGTGCAGATATTCTTTATTGATAGGCACACAATTAAAATAAGAATTTGGATATGACTCTGAGCCAATGAAATAACTTGCCCTTGCCCCACTGTAAAAATACCAGAAAACAACTGTAACGTACCTGATCTTGTAAGCTGCACTGGACAGAAGTCTCAGTCAAATACACAATAATAATAAAATGCAGCAGACACTCACCGAATGACAGAATGCCCTTGAGACCTAGCATATACATTTTTCAGCCTTACACGAATGACATGTTATCTGTGGAAGAATTGACAGTTTCACATTCTGGTTGTAGGCATGTCAGCCAACAAGAAGGCAGAAGGGGAATCTGTTTGAAAGGAGTAACAATAACATTCCTAGTAAAAGTCTGAACCATCCATCTGCCAACCTGGCATAACTGATATTACTGGTAACCAGTGGAAATATTTGTAAAATGTTGCTTTTGGTTCTAGGGATGCAAGCCAAAAAATGGTACTGAGTTCATTTGTAATGATGACAGGTCCACACAGACTTGAATAAATAATATGAGCAACTGAAAAATGTTTTAGTTTTGAGAAGTAATCAGAAAGAGTGCTTAGAAAAAGGCTAATGGTTTAACCTAGAGACCTAGCATAGAAAATGACCTAAACCAAAACGTAAATCAAGATTTGTAGGCAATATTCAAAACACAGTTGATACCAAACTGAACTTTAAAGGTTATTTTGTTATTCTACACTTTAAAGAAATGCCTCACCAGATAACACTAGTCTACAAAAAATATTTTTTGTTTGCTACTTGGAACTTCAGAGCATGTCTTTATTAAGTTTTTTACACTGATTTCATATATGAAATCGCAATTAAGCTAGCACGTCAGGTTCTTGAAATTCACATCATTGATGTTTTGACACTTTTGAATATCAATATAATATATTAACACGATATCTGGAGTTTGGACTATGTCCCACCAAAATTGTTTTGATGTGTTTATTCTGAAAACAAACCAGAACACGATACTCGAGACACGTTAAAGCATATTTATGTCAATTTACCTCAATATAAAAGTGAGGTCATCGTGCCCAAAAATGTTGGAGGCACTCGCTTTTGCGCTTGTACTGCACATCCATCTCTCTTTGCATGAACCAACAGTAGTCATCCATCATGCTCAGTGAATTTTCCCCAATATCAGTTTTCCATCACCTTTGTATCTTGGTGAAATCTTTCCCCATGCTCATCTCTGATATCTCTTAGATTTGGTGGAAAAAAGTCGAGATAAGAATGTAAAAAATGCGCCTTCAGTGACATTCTGGCTTCCGTAAGCTAATATACTTTCAGCATATTCTCCACAAGTTTAGCATTATTCTCTGCTCTGTGACTGTCAAGAAAATTCTGGACAACCTGCACGAATGAGGGTGCTGATTCAGTTGGCTTCAGTTTCCTTTTGAACTCATTGTCAATCATCAGTTCACGTATTTCAGGGCCAACAAAAACACCCTCCTTAATTTTGGCTTCACTTTTCTCGAGACCAAACTTATTTCTTACATGCTGAAATGCATCGCCTTTACTGTCCAGTCACCCTAGTTGTCCAAGACCTGGAACATCATAACTAAAAAATGGGACGTGCTGGACAAAAACAGTTTTCAGATTTGGAGTCAGGAAGTGAAATTTGTTAAAGTACAGATGAAAAAATCCCAGTAGCAAAATGCTTATTGATTAGTGTAACAGTTTTAAAGAATATTACTCTGATTTTTATTAAGCATGTTTGAAGGAACAATGCAATTTTTTAGATAGCAAATTGCAGTTTTGTATTTATTTTCTGGTCACATACTCAGAGTGACCTGTGTTGTTGGTTTTGGAGTGGACAGTGTGGCGGGTGTTTACATTCCATGGGCCCTCGAGTGCATTCCACACTCCATTGACTTCATCCCAGAGCACTTCTGTTGAGAACGCCAAGCTTTTGAACTGTGGTGCCGATTAAAGAGTAAACTGACCTGTTAAAGATGCCAATCATGAATGAATTGCCTGGGTGGCAGATGCTGGGTTCTTCAGGGGGTCTGTAACACATGTGTGCTTGTGACATGATGACTAGAAAGAGGAGTGTCTGGTGATATTTTGACTAGGGATCAAAGCCAGTATGTTTGTTGGCTACAGCAGTTCCATTCAATGGAGGAAAAGAGGAGGTGAGACCTTGTCACTTCAGCCTGTGTGAGACTAAAGCCAAATGGTTAATCCTGTTCAAGAGAAAGAAAATGTTTCCTGGTTTTATCCCGGTTTTTCAAAAAGCAGTTCAAAATCCAATGCAAGTCCTGTTTGATGCTGGACTTGATGGATGCTTGCTTCAAGGAGGTGTGCTTTTGTAAGATCTACATATGGAGAATCCATATTACTAACCGAGAATGGTAAACCGGATGGCATGGACACAGGTACACGGCAATGGGACCATGAGATGTACTGCGCAGGCGCGTACAGCTCAACTAACGGAAATAGCAAATAAAAGAACCGCCATATTGTGAGTGGCACTACTGCGGAGTGAGTTTAGGAATAATGTGCTGCTTGGGATTGTACAAACCGCTGAATGCTTTACACCAAATTCAAACACAATACAGCTCAACGATACACACACGAGCCCACCTGGATAAGATCAATGAACGCAGGCGCCTACAACGAGCGTCAGAAACTGCGGAAGCAAAGCAGGCACAGGTTAAGACACTACAGGGTCCGCAAAGGTCCACAAAGATAGTACGGAATATATAAGAGAACACCGATCAAAAAAAATTCAATCATGTGAAAGCACATAGTACACACAAATCATGTGCTCTCAGTGCATAGAAAGCGTATAAGCACAATACGGAGAATAGAGACCCAAAGGCACTGGAGAGAAAAAAAGGCAGATAAGAAATTATGAAAGCAGTGGAATTCGAAAGGCTTAAACAAACGATGGCGCGATACACATGCAGACAAAGGTACAGAATATGGAAGCAGTAAAATTCAAAAGTATTGTAGCGTCCCACCCAGGTTGAGGGCTTTTTGGTTTTAAGTGACTGTTAGGTCCGATTGAGGGAAGGCAGAGTACAGCACGGAGGACTGATAGCGGGGTATTGATTTCATGTGGTAATGGGGGGGGGGGGGGGGGGGACGTTGGAAAGGCTGCTAGAAAGTTGTGTTTGAGGTTAGGAACTCAGCGATTGTTCAGGTAAAACTTTTGTGACACTTTGTCATGTCAGTCACTACAGTGTCAAAGAAAAGATAGAAATGATTGCATTACCGCAAACAAAAGGTGATTAATCATCAGAACCAGGTGTAATTGAAAAAATACCAGGCCAAATTGAGGTCTGAAAAAAAGAGTAGACAACAAAGTCTTTTCGCATTCGCATCATTCAATGAACAAAACGTGGATTTACACAATAATGGACCATATGCTATGAGAATCTGTGGTCCCACAACAGTTAAAGGAACGACAAGTTAAATTTCAAAGAGTACACAATTCGGTCGGGTGTATATTGATGATCTTGGAGAAGTGATGCAAATTTTAACAGGCAAAAAGAAAGGTGATGTATATATTCCGCGAGTAACATTACACACCAAAGGAGATCGTGATAAGCCATTCGTAGTAAAATGTTTACAGTTTACCGTGAGAATAGCTATTGCTATGACAATCAATAAATCACATGGACAAACAGAAAAACTCGAATTATTTATTACAGAAACAGAAACAATATTCACTCTCGGGCGTTGCGTTGTCAAAATGTGACTCCAGAAAATATTGTTTTTAATGAAGATTTAAAGTAAAAGTGAAGATAATAAAATTGAAACAATTCCAACACACAAATCATGTGCTCTCAGCACATAGAAAGCGTATAAGCACAATACGGAGAATAGACACCCAAAGGCATTGGAGAGAAAAAAAGGCAGATAAGAGATTATGAAAGCAGTGGAATTCAAAAGGCTCAAACGAACGATGGCACGATACACGTGCAGACAAAGGTACACAATATGAAAGCAGTAAAATTAGAAAGTATTGTAGCGTCCCACCCAGGTTGATGGCTTTTTGGTTTTAAGTGCGTCCACTATTAATGAACATTCATTAGGATTAATGAATATCATTTGCTTTCATTGTCATTCACTTAACTTCCCTGAAAAAACAACTGGCAATACAACTAATGAGTTTACACGTTGTTGTCAAAGGGGTCAGGTTAGACAGCCTCTTTTAAATGAATATCCTTAATATCTACGGATGTTTCTAACTAACAATGTACCCGAAAGTAAAAACATTATGGACTGCATTAGATCCTACAATAGTTCATTTGCTTTTACATCTACCGGGGTAAATATAAGGCCACCAGCTGGCAATGGCCCATACTGCTTTCGCGTATGTAGACAAATATTACATTGGATTGGAACAGTGCACCCTGAGCCAAATCACGAACGCAAATATGCACAGATCTACGTGTTAGATCCAGATGACGCAGTCTATCAACGATTTTACTACAAATGTTGTGTATAAAGAAGTATTCCAATAGATCCTTCTAATGTGCCATGCTATGGGTTCTTTACTTCCTTTGTTCGTCATCTACACCTTTACAATTCAATATATCTCAGACATTCATCAATGTATTTCAGGTTACCCAACCCCGGGGGTAGGCGAGCGAAGCGAGCAGGGGCGGAGCCCCCTTGTATGCATGCTACGAGGAGGAGGAGGCAGTTAGCTTGTGCTGTAGTAGAAAAAGCAGATCCTGCCCTAAAGTGGTACAGGAGGTGTCTAAAGAGGCCTCACTCCCCATGTTTGTGGCTCCTTATAACATCAGTAAGGATTTTGGGCCCCCCTGAAAGGTCAATTTTTGAGTGACATAGAAGTAAAATAGAGGCCTCTGTAACATAGGACAGCTGATTAGATAGATAGATAGATAGATAGATAGATAGATAGATAGATAGATAGATAGATAGATAGATAGATAGATAGATAGATAGATAGATAGATAGATAGATTAATTCATTACTATGCTATACTCCTCTGTATTCAAACCTAGGGATGGCCTATATTGATTGGACGAGTTAGGATTTTAAACAGTGGTAATGATTTCTGTTTGCAACTTCAGTAATCATTCATGTACCCATCATTGCTGACTGTGGCTCTTGATGTTTATCCAAATTACAATGTTACATGCATTTGGCTTTAATGAGGACAGTCTCAGTTTGTGTAAACTAGCGACTGTGATTTTTTGCAACCACTTGTGGGGAAGGAAGGTAGACAAAAGGTGATTGTATTATTTTCCAGTTTGTTTTGTTGCAGGGCATGGTATGGCAGGGTGCAGTGTATTTGTGTCTTATGACTGAACACAAAGTGTGAGTGCACGTTAGCATTTTCTCCACCTGCTAGCTTTTCATGTAAATATAATAATCTCAACACACATTATTGTGTAAATTTTGCTAAGCTAATATAATACATTTGCTAGATTTTGTTTGAATTCCTATTAATTAATGCATCAGTCAAACTTTGCTGTAGGTTAGAGGAGCAGAAGTATATAGGACATTTTGAACACTATGGACTTGTACTGCCATGACAGTATAAGGTGCCACATGAGAGGTTGGGCATGAAACTAAAAGAAGTGGGAGTTCAGGGTGATTTTTTTAGACGGGTGCAGAATTGGCTCGGACACAGCAAGCAGTGTGAGGAACCTCATCAGTATTGGCTGATGTTAAGAGTGGTGATCCACAGGGGTCAGTGCTAGGGCCGCTGCTATCTTTAAAATATATAAATGATTTAGATAGGAATATAAGCAACAACCTGGTTAAGTCTACCAATGATGCCAAGATAGGTAGATTACCAGATAATTTGGAATCCATTTTATCATTACAGAAGGACTTGGATAGCATACAGGCTTGGGCAGATATGTGGCAGATGAAATTCAATGTCAGTAAAGGTAAAGTATTACACATAGGAAATAAAAATGTTAGGTTTGAATACACAATGGGCAGTCTGAAAATCGAGAGTACACCTTATGAGAAGGATTTAGGAGTCATAGTGGACTCTAAGCCATCAACTTCCAGACAGTGTTCAGAAGCCATTAAGAAGGCTAACAGAATGTTAGCTTATATAGCATGATGTGTGGAGTACAAGTGCAAGGAGGTTCTGCTCAAGCTTTATAACACACTGGTGAGGCCTCATCTTGAGTACTGTGTGGAGTTTTGGTCTCCAGGCTACAAAAAGAACATAGCAGCACTAGAAAAGGTCCAGAGAAGAGAGACTAGGCTGATTCCATGGCTACAGAGGATGAATTATGGGGAAGGATTAAAAGAGCTGAGCCTTTACAGTTTAAGCAAAAGAAGATTAAAAGAAGACCTGACTGAAGTGTCTAAAATTATGAAGGGAATTAGTCCAGTGGATCGAGACTTGTCATTTTAAAATGAGTACATCAAGAACACATGTACGCAGTTGGAAACTTGATAAGGGTAAATTTTGCACAAACATTAGGAAGTTTTTCTTTACACAAAGGATGATAGACACTTGGGAATAAGCTACCAAGTAGTGTGGTAGGCATTAAGACTTTAGGGACTTTCAAAACTCGACAGACTGCATTAGAACTGGAAGGGAAACAATGTCTTGAGGAAGTGTATGAATAGCTTAGCCTAGGATTGTGTAAACTAGGGAGATGGGGCAGGAGGTTCTTGACAGGCCAGGTTTAGAACTTCACAAAACATAAAGGACAGCGATATTAATACAACTACAAAAAATGACAATGACATTTCTAGCCCACAGTTAAAAAACAAAATAAAATTTGGAGTACATTAAAAATTGCTTGCCATAATGTTAGAAGAAGAATGAAACATGTGATTTGGAGTTATATGTAATGTACAGTAGCTGCACATAATTACGAAAGCTAAACAATAATAAAAACCTGGCCAAATCAGAGGAATGGAGATGAGTAAAACATAAATGTGTACACATTATTGTGTTTTGGAAAGATTGGCAAAAAAGAAAATGTGGGGAAGTCAAAGAGGAGTAATGTAAAAGAGAATTTGAATGTTTGTCTAGTTCAAAGAGCCACATCTTAGTGAGGATACTCACTTGGAGGAGATCAGATATAGAGGCCTAATACTGGGAGTCTGCTATGGACCCGGAATTAAGAAAATGTGCATAGTTTTAATACTATTAAAAAACCAGGTTTAGAGGGGTATACTGCAGTTACAGGGGCCTTCTACTACCCACATATGTCACAGCATCATTTTACAAATACAGTGGAACCTCGGGTCATGACTCTAATTCGTTCCAAAACTCTGGTCATAACCCAATTTGGTAATTTCCCCCATAGGATTGTATGTAAATACAATTAATCCATTCCAGACCGTACAAACTGTATGTAAATATATTTTGTTAAAGATTTTTAAGTACAAAAATAGTTAATTACACCATAGAATGCATAGCGTAATAATAAACTAAATGTAAAAACATTGAGTAACACTGAGAAAACCTTGAACAGAGAAAAGTAACATTACAAGAATTCATGCTATAGCCTTACGAACCGCTCGCTGTAAACACTTTTTTTTTAATGAGTTTTAAGCACAGGGAAAACATGAACATTTGAAAAATCTGTAATTTAATAAACAACATAGAAATATAACATTGCAACAATGCACGCTACGTACCGATCGCTGTAAACAGAAGTGAAGTGGAGGTTAAAATCTAATAAAAAAAAGTCTTCATTAAATACAACGAAGTTAAAGCAATGCTCAAATCAGTCTCAGTCAGTAAAAACAAGCCCGGTACATTCTTTAACTGCCTTCTTGGCCTTACGCAGCCAGCCCTCTCTCTCTCTCTCGCTCGCTCTCTTGCGCTCTCTCTCTCGCTCGCTCTCTTGCGCTCTCTCTCTCTCTCTCTCTCTCGCTCGCTCTCTTGTGCTCTCTCTCGCTCTCTCTCTCGCTCACTCTCTCTCTCGCTTGCTGCACAGGGAATGCACAGGTGCACAGAGACTGAACACGTGCGGAAATCATCGGCGCGTACGAACCGGAAGGGAAACTGGCTTGTTCGTCACCCGAGTGTGTGGTCGTGAACAGATGCAAAAGTTTGGCGAACTTTTTGGTCGTAACCCGATTTGTACATGGTCTGAGACGTTTGTGACCCGAGGTTCCACTGTAGCTGAGCACAAGAAAAAGATTTTAAAGATGAGGTCAATGTCTGTTTTTTAACACCAACAAGATGGGAAGCCTGTGTAGATTTAAAATATAAAAAGGATAAAATGTAGGGGAAAGAGGCAATTTAGCTGTTTTGGTCTAGTGACTGTACAGTATGTAAAACATTTCACAATGTTTTTTTTCAAAATGCATATTCAAAAACTTAATCTGTTAAGTTTAACTTTAATAGGACAAATTTTGAGCAGGTGCAGCAGAATCTAAAAAATTAAATGGGGATGATCTTTTAAGTGTGGGATCAGTTAAGGAGCGGAGCAGGTTTAAAAGGGTCTTATTAATAATGCAGGCAAATTCATCCCAAAATTGAGAAGTAATTAGGATTTAAGGAAAACTCCATATTGGATGAAAAGGGAGCTGCTAAAGAAGCTGAAAAGAAAAGCACAGCTGAATGAGGCATACAAGACAAATAACTCCAGTGCTAAGTGTTGGGTTTATGAGCATATGAGGACAACTGTTAAAAAAAAAAGAATATTAGGAAAGCTAAAGGCCTTTTGGGGAGAAGTACTGCAGGAAAAATGAAAGATCACCCAAAGAGAGTGAAGAGTTACTGTTGTGGTTGGTGTATTTTATTCACTTTTTGTGTTTTTTCTAGTGAGTTTATGGGACTTCTTGGCAGCTAATCTGGAGTTTCTGTAGTCAAGGACTTAGATTTGGACATTTATTGTACCTCATTTCCTGAAGAAGTTGTAACTTTTTTACTGTCTTTTCATGATGGCACTTTGAATATTGCTGGGCAGTGCCATATTGAGATATCTGCATCGGCCAATATCCAAGGAATCTTCCAGAATTCCATGGGAATATACATCAGGTGACAATCTCTTTAGAGCAACACTATAAATGGTCATATTATACAGTAGATTAGCTATTGTGGGAATTAGGGTCCCTGTCGACCCCTGAACCCACAGACAACACGCCCAAACACCAGGTTAAAATCCCAATACTAAATTTATTATAATAATAATATGCACAAAGCACCTCCACCTCCACAATACTCAATAATAAATCAATAATCAACAATAATCACAATAAACACAATCCTCCACTCCCAGCAGCTCTGTCGCACTCCCTTCCAACTCTGGCTCAGTCTGCTGGGGTTTCCCATAGTCCTTTTATATTTCTTGACTCGGAAGTGCTTCTGTCCCTCAGTCCATGTGATTTCATAGCACTTCCGGGTCAGATGAAATCTTCTTCTTTTCTTCAGTCCAGATGTACTTCAGTCCTTCCATCTCCATGATTAAGGAGCACTTCCGGGCTATAATAGAAACCATTGTGTCTCCCTGCAACGTCCCCTGGCGGCCCCCACAGTATCCAGCAGGGCTGTGCAGTAAAACTCCATTGTCCATGATACCCTGCTGTAATTCTTAATTGCTAAGCTGCCAGCCATATATCACACTATACTTTATTTGTCTCCAGGAGGAAATTAAAACTTTACAGAAACTGAAGAGAATAAAAAAGTATATTTAAATATTACATAATAAATTAACATCAACCTCCTAAACACATGTAAGAACTTCAGGTTTGAATAATCAAAAAGAAAAACTTATGTTTGCATCTGTAAATGAAGTTCTCTGCCTGAGGCTATTTACTTTGCAGCAGTGCCCACTTCAGTTCACAGTAGCGGTCCTGTTAGAATGGTTAGATCTCAACTGAACATCAAATGAATGGACATTGAATGGCCGACGTCCTTCCAGTGTTTGGATCTAAAACTGATGACAAACTCTGCTGTTATCCTATTTATGGTTCCTTATTGTCGTAGGTGATTTTGTACTATTTGTATTTACTGTACAGTATATTCCTACATAGAGACATACAGAAATTTTGTTATATTGTAGTGGGGCCACATAGTGTTTAAATGTCAGTACTGAGTGTGTCTCGTTTCATTGTCCCGTTTACTGTTTGTGCATCAGTTTATGCCGTCCCCGTAAAAAGGGGACGGATGATGGAAGGAGACCACAGCCGCAAACCTGGAAAACACCTGTTTACAATCCATCAATCCCAGCCGTCACAGGACTATATAAGCAAGCAGGAGGAGAAGGAAAGGAGAGGAGAGAAGGAGATTTTGTTTCACCATCACGACCACGAGCAACCTGTACCTGTTTTCCATATTGCGCTTATCCATCCAGTTTGTTTTTCCATCTGCCGGATTTATTTCAAGGACCTCACCACGAGATACCCCGGGGTAGGACTTAATCATCCACCACATACACGAGGATTCACGGTGAGGCTGTTCCATTTTTTCCGGGGAGAATCAAACAATGCAATATCACTAATTCAGTCATCCGCTTTCAGGACAGTTTCTTTATTACCGGACTCACGTTCTCATTCATTTTCAGTTTATCATTCATTGTCGTTGTTCGTGTTGTGTGTTTATTTGTTACAGGGACAAGGGAAGGTTTTTGTTGTGTGTATATATATATTTGGTGGTGTCTTGTTATTGCTGGGGTGAAGGGATATTTATATTTATATATGTTTCTATTTTTTTTTCCTTATTTTACTTAATACATATAACCCGTTTAAATTTTACATCCTGGTTTTGTGTGCTTATATTTTTCACCGTCGATTGTGGGGGAAAAGTTCAAATGGTAAGAAGTACGGCTTGATAGTAGATTATTTCTCAGTCAATTATCCAAGCCACAGGTCTTGGGAGTGTAGCTGCCGGCTGGGTAAAAGGGGTCGGCCGTTACAATATGTTCATGACTTTCTTCTTTTTTACTGTTTATTGTTTCTTAATCTAACTCAGAACTTTGATTTTCATGTATTTACCTATTATTTAATGTTTAATATTATATATTAGTTTGTATCCAGTGTTACTAATGTCATCTTTGCTTTCACTCCTATTGTATTCCTTTGAATATTTGTGAAGCGCTTTGACAATGAGAATGCACTATACAAATAAAATATTATTATTTTTATATAAATGTTAGTATAGCCTGAGATAAAAATAAATAAGTCAAGTTGTTTTAGGTTTTGAATTCCGGTCTTTTTCCTTCTTGACTATAAGTTTGGCTTTTCTGTTTAGAAAGATTTTGAAATGATAAATTGCCCTGGTGAAACCTCTTCATATAGCCTGTGAGAATTAATAGGCATGTTACATTAGTACCGTATACTTCACAAATTGAAAGAACTCAATACCTACACCTCCTAAGTCATATGAGATGCTATGTGGCTAACGGTAATCCTTGTAAAAAAAACTGCTTGAAAATGTATGTAAGGCATGGCGTAGCCAATCCTGGACGTGTATCTCCAGATCCATAACAGGGCTGACTTTTTCCATTTATTCATATATTTATTTTCAGCATCTTCTCACTATTGTCCACCATTAGGTGGAGTCTGAAACTATGAAAGCAGAAATTGATGTTAGGTAAAAATCAGCCAAAGAAAGGATGCCAGTATATTGCAGGGCAAAGTCATGCACAATCGGCCTGTTTAGTCAGCGACACAATCACTTTGCACTGTGTGAGGTAGATGGGTCCATGGTTAAAAATTCCTCAAAACACAAAAGTCAGTGCCAGACTGTGCCACCACTAGCCTTTCCTGTATCCACTAATATTCCATATGATCTCTATGATTTAGAAGGCCATAAGAAATCACAAGCTGCTGTTGGTGATTGTTAAAGTCGTCATAAGCTGTCAGAGATGACAGAAATCAGCATAAACCATTTTAAAGTTCCAAATCCCTCACAGATAAATTAGAGATGGAAACCTATTAACCCTTTAATTCACTTTTCATCTGTAATCTGCACCCATGGGTCCCAAGAAAAATCAACGTGTAACAGAATTAATAGCTCCTGCAAGCCAAATGGCATGATAGAGGGTGAAAGAGAGAAAAGGAGAACGTGGCATTTCCTCCAGGCGTCTTGCAACTGTTGGACTCACAGATTTACAGTCTTTGTCCATTTCATTGCAGCTCCATGTCAAGCCCCTTTGGTGACTTTAATGCTGCCCTCTAAATTGTTGTGCGGCCCCCTTTCCCACCTGCATAGATAGATCACTTTCATCTCAGCCCAAGTTTGCACTTCAACAAAATCAATTTTGCTAAAAGGCAGAGGCTTCAGTCCTCGAGTCGAGTGTCACTAGAAAGTAATGTAATTTAGAGTTTGGCGCTTTATTGAATGCTTTTAAACAAGCACAAGAAATCTCAATTATTATTATTACTACCACCCACAAATCTCAGTGAGAAATAACAACCTTAGCACCACTGCAGCTTTATTGGAGCCATGAATTTTCGACCATATGGACAGATAAAAGTGCATTTTAGGCCTGTAAGCACTCTAAGAGTGTCTTCAGTGATGAGAGCTATATAAATGAATTAAATAGTGATACTCCTGTTTAAAATAGAATCTAATCCTACACGTTCATATGGATGTAGCACACCTTAACTATGACACACTTCTGACAGTTTGGGAAGAGGACTGTTTTCAGGTGGACTCCCTTCAATAGTGCTGACCAGACCTGGACGTCCACCTACATAGAAATTAAATATGCTGCATGCAAAAGACATCTTCAAAATATTCAAGGCTAATATGTTATGAAATTTAAGTCAAAATTGCTCAGCTGTAGTTAGCATTTCAGTATACCACTATTTTTGATAAATAAATAGCCTTTTCAATATATAGACCCAATATATTTTTGACACATGAGAAAACTATGGGTGGGTTTGGGGGCACAGTGATTAGTGCTGACACCTCACAGCCTTAACGTCCTGGGGTCTGCTCCTGCCATATGTGTATGTGCTTTGCACATCCTCAAAATTTTTTTAAGAACATTAGAACAGTCTATACTAAAACAGGCCATTCAGCCAAACAAAGCCTGCCGTTCTTATACACTTAATTCTTCTGAAATAATTAGTCGAGAAAAGCCAAGCAAAATGACACCTTTTATTGGCTAACTAGAAAGATTACAATATGCAAGCTTTCGAGGCAACTCAGGCCCCTTCTTCAGGCAAGATGTAATACAGAAACTGAAGTTTCCTATGTTTATATACACACTCTAGGACAAGAAACAACATTGGTAAATCTTTAAATGAGAGATTTTGTATGTAAAAAATTAATAGATTCATTCAGGCTAGGGTTAATTTAGCAAGAGAGAAAAGAACAATGTATTGTCAAGATCTCTGGATAAGATAACTGTCCAACAAAGTCTTTTGAAGTTTGTAATGAGTTTTTCAAAACAATGTGGGTCTGTAGACAGGTTGTCTGTCATTCTGAGAGATGTAAACAATCCTCATATCTGGCCATAAAACTCTTGTCTTTATTCAATCCATGTTGTAATGTATTAAATTTTAGCATGAGTTTAACTTCCCATTCTTTTCTCTCTTGCTGTGTTTTGAAGTTGCCCATAAGCACTGTGACCTTAAAGTCCTTCTCACAGTGTCCATGGCTGTTGAAGTGGGCCGCCACAGGAACATC
This sequence comes from Erpetoichthys calabaricus, assembly GCF_900747795.2. NCBI lineage: Eukaryota > Metazoa > Chordata > Cladistia > Polypteriformes > Polypteridae > Erpetoichthys > Erpetoichthys calabaricus. The sequence goes on from NC_041409.2 coordinate 58,972,620, forward strand.
TGTGTTGCCATGTTTAATGTGGAACCTGTGTAAGTTCATTCTCTGGCGGAGTGTTTGTCCAGTTTCTCCCACATAGAGTGCAGTGTCAGGACATTTCATGCAGAAAATTAGGTAGACTACATTAGATGATCTGCAGGAAAATGATCCCTTGATGTGATGTTCGAGTCGGCAGTGTGGTATAACTATACGGTCTGTATCATAGATGTGGGCACATGTTTTGCATCTTTTCTGTAGGCATGGAGATGTGCCATTTTCTGTTGGTTCATTTAGGGAGCCTCGGACAATTAATTGTTGAAGGTTTGGTGGTTGTCTGTATGCCAGGAGGGGAGGTTCAGGAAATACATTTTTCAGTGTTTGGTCATTGTTTAGTATTGGCTGAAGTTCTTTTATAATTTTTCGAAGTGTTTCAAGATGTGGGTTGTAGGTGACAACAAGGGGGATGCGATCCTTGTTGTCTTTGTTTTTATATTCCAGAAGGTTGTCTCTGGGTATGGCAGTAGCTCTTCTTATTTGAGTGTCTGTTGTTTTCGGGGTGTAACCTTGTTTGATGAAATCTTGTCTGAGCTCCTGCAGTTGTTGATCCCGGTCTGTTGGGTCTGAGCAAATACGATTGTACCGTATTGCTTGGCTGAAAATAATGGAGCGCCTTATATGCTTGGGGTGGAAGCTATCATTTTTCAGGTAGGTCCGTCTGTCTGTCGGTTTGTGAAAAATAGAAGTTACAAGGGTGTTGTCTTTCAGTTGAACGGTGGTGTCAAGGAAGCTGACTTCTGTTTTTGAGTAATTCAGCTTCAGCTTTATGTTGGGGTGAAAACAATTATATTCATTATGAAAATGGAGGAGGTCCTTTTCACTGGCAGTCCAGATTATGAAGATGTCATCTATGTAACGGAGATACAACATTGGTTTTACGATGCACATTGACATGAAATCTTCCTCCAATTTTGCCATAAAAAGATTTGCATAGTGAGGTGCAAACCGACATCCCATTGCAGTCCCCATTTGTTGTAAGTAGCAATCCTGTCCAAAAGAGAATAGATTATGTGTCAGAGTGAATTTTATCATTTCTATTACTGACTTTGTGGGTAAATCATGTTGTTTGAGGTACATTTCACATGCCAATATGCCATCATCATGGGGGATGTTAGTGTAAAGTGCCTCAACATCCATTGTGGCCAGTAAGGTTCCCTCAGGTAAGGGGCCTAAAGCAGACAGTTTTTTTAAGAAGTCAGTGGTGTCCTGGATGTAGCTGGTTGTGTTACGGGTGAGGGGTTTAAGGATCTGTTCCACCCAACCTGAAACATTTTCTGTAAGGGAGCCAATTCCTGAGATTATAGGTCTTCCTGGGTTCCCTTCTTTGTGAATTTTAGGAAGCATGTAGAAGTAACCCATTTTGGGGTTCTCAGGAATTAAACTGTTTACATGATCCCTGATGTCAAGAGGAAAGCTACTTACTATTTTTTTTAGTTCCTTTTTGTAGAGATCTGTTGGGTCTTCTTGCAGTTTGTGATAATGCATAGTATTGGACAATTGTCTTTGTGCCTCCTGTATGTAATCTGACGTGTTCATGATGACTAAAGCACCCCCTTTGTCTGCTGGTTTGATAATGATTTCTGTATTTTCCCTTAGTGAATGTATGGCTCTCCGCTCATCCCTAGTAATGTTTTCTATCCGATTTTGTTGCCTGTTTAAGATTCCTGTTTTCACTCTCTGTCGGAAGCAGTCTATATAATTATCCAGGGTAGAGTTTCTGCCAGCTTCTGGTGTCCATGTGGATTTTTTGGTGGGGTTGTTGTAACTGCTTGTTGTTGGTTCCTGTGTGTTACTGTTTTCTTTCTTGTGGAAAAATTCTTTTAGTCTGAGTTTTCTGAAGAATTCTTCCATATCACTGCAGAGTCTGATGTTGTCAATGGGCTTTGCAGGACAAAGGGGGTGCTTTAGTCATCATGAACACGTCAGATTACATACAGGAGGCACAAAGACAATTGTCCAATACTATGCATTATCACAAACTGCAAGAAGACCCAACAGATCTCTACAAAAAGGAACTAAAAAAAATAGTAAGTAGCTTTCCTCTTGACATCAGGGATCATGTAAACAGTTTAATTCCTGAGAACCCCAAAATGGGTTACTTCTACATGCTTCCTAAAATTCACAAAGAAGGGAACCCAGGAAGACCTATAATCTCAGGAATTGGCTCCCTTACAGAAAATGTTTCAGGTTGGGTGGAACAGATCCTTAAACCCCTCACCCGTAACACAACCAGCTACATCCAGGACACCACTGACTTCTTAAAAAAACTGTCTGCTTTAGGCCCCTTACCTGAGGGAACCTTACTGGCCACAATGGATGTTGAGGCACTTTACACTAACATCCCCCATGATGATGGCATATTGGCATGTGAAATGTACCTCAAACAACATGATTTACCCACAAAGTCAGTAATAGAAATGATAAAATTCACTCTGACACATAATCTATTCTCTTTTGGACAGGATTGCTACTTACAACAAATGGGGACTGCAATGGGATGTCGGTTTGCACCTCACTATGCAAATCTTTTTATGGCAAAATTGGAGGAAGATTTCATGTCAATGTGCATCGTAAAACCAATGTTGTATCTCCGTTACATAGATGACATCTTCATAATCTGGACTGCCAGTGAAAAGGACCTCCTCCATTTTCATAATGAATATAATTGTTTTCACCCCAACATAAAGCTGAAGCTGAATTACTCAAAAACAGAAGTCAGCTTCCTTGACACCACCGTTCAACTGAAAGACAACACCCTTGTAACTTCTATTTTTCACAAACCGACAGACAGACGGACCTACCTGAAAAATGATAGCTTCCACCCCAAGCATATAAGGCGCTCCATTATTTTCAGCCAAGCAATACGGTACAATCGTATTTGCTCAGACCCAACAGACCGGGATCAACAACTGCAGGAGCTCAGACAAGATTTCATCAAACAAGGTTACACCCCGAAAACAACAGACACTCAAATAAGAAGAGCTACTGCCATACCCAGAGACAACCTTCTGGAATATAAAAACAAAGACAACAAGGATCGCATCCCCCTTGTTGTCACCTACAACCCACATCTTGAAACACTTCGAAAAATTATAAAAGAACTTCAGCCAATACTAAACAATGACCAAACACTGAAAAATGTATTTCCTGAACCTCCCCTCCTGGCATACAGACAACCACCAAACCTTCAACAATTAATTGTCCGAGGCTCCCTAAATGAACCAACAGAAAATGGCACATCTCCATGCCTACAGAAAAGATGCAAAACATGTGCCCACATCTATGATACAGACCGTATAGTTATACCACACTGCCGACTCGAACATCACATCAAGGGATCATTTTCCTGCAGATCATCTAATGTAGTCTACCTAATTTTCTGCATGAAATGTCCTGACACTGCACTCTATGTGGGAGAAACTGGACAAACACTCCGCCAGAGAATGAACTTACACAGGTTCCACATTAAACATGGCAACACAGATGTTCCTGTGGCGGCCCACTTCAACAGCCATGGACACTGTGAGAAGGACTTTAAGGTCACAGTGCTTATGGGCAACTTCAAAACACAGCAAGAGAGAAAAGAATGGGAAGTTAAACTCATGCTAAAATTTAATACATTACAACATGGATTGAATAAAGACAAGAGTTTTATGGCCAGATATGAGGATTGTTTACATCTCTCAGAATGACAGACAACCTGTCTACAGACCCACATTGTTTTGAAAAACTCATTACAAACTTCAAAAGACTTTGTTGGACAGTTATCTTATCCAGAGATCTTGACAATACATTGTTCTTTTCTCTCTTGCTAAATTAACCCTAGCCTGAATGAATCTATTAATTTTTTACATACAAAATCTCTCATTTAAAGATTTACCAATGTTGTTTCTTGTCCTAGAGTGTGTATATAAACATAGGAAACTTCAGTTTCTGTATTACATCTTGCCTGAAGAAGGGGCCTGAGTTGCCTCGAAAGCTTGCATATTGTAATCTTTCTAGTTAGCCAATAAAAGGTGTCATTTTGCTTGGCTTTTCTCTACATTCATAATGGCTAACACGGTACAACACCCTAGTACTAGAAATAATTAGTCTAATTTTGAAAGTCCTTAAAGTCCTACTGTCCTATTTATTCCATATCTATGGAATATTCCATATCTAACTTAACTGAACAAGTTTCCAACTCCATCCCCATGTTCTTGTTGAACTCATTTTAAAATAACAGTCTCGATCCACTGGACTAATTCCTTTTATAATTATAAACACTTTAATAATCATGTCTCATCGTAATTTCCTTTTGCCTAAACTGAAAATGCTCAGCTATTTTCTTTCTTCATAATTCACCCCCTGTAGCCCTGGACTCAGCCTAGTCACACTTCTCTGGACTTTCTGTAGCCTGGAGACCAAAACTGCACACAGTACTCCAGATGAGGCCTCACCAGTACATTATTACGCTTGAGCAGAACCTCCTTGGACTTGTACTCCACACATCGTGCTATATAAGCTAACATTCTGTTAGCCTTCTTAATGGCTTCTGAACACTGTCTGGTAGTTGATAGGTGGTGGTTATTGATTGGGTGGCTCCAAATGCCTGCAGTTTTTATTAATGTGTCTGTTTCTTTGTGTCTTTTGAGACATTTTACACTATTAAAAAAAGAAATAGCAATTGTAAAGGATGACTGGAGTCCCAAAGAATATTTGAGGTGCCAATGAGGCCACTCCATTTAATGCACTAGTCCAAAAGGTCTGAACAAAAACACAAGCTCAGTGGCACAACAGAAATAAGACTTCTTAATTTCCTTCTCTGCCAGTTTTGCTGTCCTTTATAAGCAGCTCCTTTGAGCCCGGGGAGTTCTGACATGCAGAGGTTTCACCCTTTGGGAAGTCTCAGTTTTATAGCTTCCTGGGAGGAAGGGGTGTGGCTTCTGGGATGCTGTGGGTGGAGTTTAGTTGCCCTCATGGGGAGTCTTTCCAGCACTGTAGGGAGAGAAAGAGACAACACAGTTAGTGCCCACACCTCCTCTCACCTCAGCCTTGCATACCTTAGAAGAGTCTGGAAGGTGATCCTCAGACTGCACTGCATAACACATGCGTGACACAATCAAAAAGAAAGCATTTACATTTTATAATTAATTATCTTACAGTCTTCTTCTTTCGGCCGCTCCTGTTAGGGGTTGCCACAGCGGATCATCTGTCCGCATATTGATTTGGCAAAATTTTACACCGGATATAAATTTACTTAACGTAAATATTGACTTAACTGATATGTACACGGATTTCACTTCTGTTTTTATGAGAACATTAAAAAGGTGAAAAGAAAATTTAAAAATACATGTTGGGCAATGGAACTACATTTCATGACACATGACATTTACATTTTCATTTGATTGGATATTGAAGACTTTTTTTGTCTGTAAATGTTATGTTGTGAACTCTTTGATCAAGGGGCCTGTACAATGAACGGAAATAGTAAAGTAGCTATTATACATTTAATTATAAAAGTTCCTGGACACACACCATGGTTCACTTCACTGCGGTTTCCTGAAACTAGAATTAAATTGCCTCCATTAGTCATATTCTTTCAATGTGTTGTAAAACCTTTAATAGTTGTAATTTTCCAAAGTAAAATTCAAAATCTTTATTTCTTGTTAAAGACAAAGTTGACTGGAAATAAAATTTGCTATTGTGCAATGTTGCAAAATAACAAACATCTCTGGTACAGATTTGGTAGCTTTGTAAAATTCAATGTGTTCAATGGTTGTGTGAAAATGGCCCACAGGTACAGTGCAAAATGGATGGGCTAGCAGGATCAGGTAACCATACTAGCCTCCTAGAGCATTATGTGAAATGAATGGCTACCTTTTAAGACATTTACATATTATATACTTGTAATTATATGTGTAATACAATTAATGAAATTCTAGTTAAGTCAGTAGCTGTAATGTGCTTAAAAGAATTTAAAATTGTAATGTACTACAGACAGGAAACAATGATCTGTTGTGGACACCCCTAACAGGGACAGCTGAAAGAAGAAGAGTGTGTTACATTACTTAGTTAACTGAGAAATATAAACAGATTAAAGTAATGCATTACTTTGCACCACATTATGTTATATATAAATATTTATATCTGCCATAATTACCACATTTAAGAAGCTTCAATTTAAACATGTCAGATTAAATGGTGCAATCTAGGCCATTAGTTAATGTATTGAATAACATTTTACATCAACGTAAGACCCACGATATTGTGACTATACGGCAATTATGACAAATGTCTCTTTGGCTCAATGGAATTGAGTATGGGAGTATGCATCAGTGCTTAAAAACTGAGACAAGCAGACATGCATTCATTTATTCATCAAATTTTTGGATCCCACTTTATTATTGCAGGGTAGCACAGGATTGAAGCATTGTGTTTAAGACAGGAAGTAATGGATGCCAATCCAACATACAACATCCAGCAGGTTTATAGTCACTAATTACCAGTTCAGTGGCACTGAGCTACTGTGTCGTCCTGTCAAATAAGCAAATTAAAGCCATTTATTTTAAACATGGCCTAACACCAACCCAAGGTGTTTTCATTAGAATTGCAATCCAGCAGATTAACTGACTAGCTCAGCATTACTTAGTGAGTCAGTGGTGATGACTGAACATGTAACCTGATGGTTTACAGAACATGTTGCCCAAGGAAATTTCAGACACAACAGTGGTGAACCTTTGAAACACTCATTCCTGTTGTCTTCAACCTGTATATTGAAATGAACTGAAATACATTGGGCAGGCTAAATTGCTTGAGTAGCCAGAAGGGTCCAACATGTTTTTTAAGTTTACAAGCATCTCTAAAGTGCCCTGTGCAAAAGTGTGTGCAGCCGGCTTGTGCATCCTTGTGTTGAACCGGTGCCCATCTTACGCAGGCTATTACCCTGTATGTGTAGTAGACAGAGTGAGAGAGAAAACACACCCTCATAGTCACAAGCTTGTCCCACCATTTAACTGGCTAAAACGATTGCTTTCTTCACTCTACAGAGAACGAAGATTTGAATTTGTGTCCCAGGAGCTAATCGGGGAAAGCCTGCAATAGACAGACTACACATGTAAAAAGAACTCCATGACAAATACAGCTAATTGAGTCAAATGTACAATTTAGATTATCATGTTGAATTTTCGTGATTTCCAACATAAAATGCAAAAGTAGAGGAAAGGTCGGTCGTTTATAGTGCTAGCATTTTGAATGGTTGCTCATTGACTTTTACCGGCTACTATAGCTAGTAAACGTTTCGAGTATTAACAGTGCGCAAAGTGTAACACGTTAGGAGAGCAACGTGATTTACAGAAAGCTTTCTTAACATGTGTCACACTTGTCAATGAGCGACCATTCACACATTTACACACTTTCAAAATGCTAGCACTATACAAATTGCCAGACTTAGTGTTAGTAAATGAAATCACCAAATGTTAGCTGTTTCACAGTAAGTAATAACAATAACTTTCTTAAAAGAACTGCTACATCAATGAAGCAAAGTTTGCAACGATTGTATTTTTACCTGAAAGATGTGACTCAGTTTTTCTGCAGTCATGTCCTCATCTCGGAGTGTCACTCTGTTACTGTTCTGAAAAACAACGTAATGGTCCATCCTCAGTGTAACTTCAAGGCCGTCGGTCGATGTGTTGTGAGGAGGACTGTTCACACGTGTTGTCAAAAATTGTGCAGAAGAAGAAGTACCTCCGGTTTCAGACAACGAAAATGTGTCTGTTTTATTGTTTTTGAGCTATAACACTTTCATTATTTGAATCACAAATAAATCCAGAAAATTATGTGTAATTTTAAGTTTATGACTGCTATTTGTTACCACTGAATTAAAAAATACCTTATTTTCCCTTATTTTACTCTTTAATCAAAAAAAAAATCTGAAAATTCCTTTCATTTTTTGTATTTTCGTTTTTGCTTCTAAAATGAAATTTCAAATACCAAAAAGTACACGGACCCCCTAAATGCAAAAAGGTAAGGGTAAACAAAATCAAAAATACAAAATTAATATTAAATACTTCAAAAAGAACGAAAAATCCATTATTTCAAAACAAAAGGTTCAAACGGAGAAAGGGAATAAACTAATAATACATTTCAAAATGAGCCAAAATAACAAAGAAGAAATACCAAAGGTTAAAAAACAAACCAAAATTCAAAAAGGACAAAATTCTAAAATCAAGAATTCAAAAATAACCAAGCCTGACCAAAATCCTAAATCCAAAACCTACATATTAACATGGCTGAAAATGTCAAAACCAGAAATGTAAAAATGTATTGGTCAAAAGACTTTAAAAACACAAAGCCAAAACACAAGATAGAAAATGTAACAAAATGGTGCCTAAACAAGGATAAGAAAATGCTAATTCCATTGAAGGAGCGGCAAACCAAAATATTTATAGCCCTCGGGTGCTGTAATTAGAGCACCTGAAGGCAATTAGCTAATTAGGCATCTCTTAACAACACTTAATTACATTATTGACAAACACGGAGCAACATGCTAAACTTACAGAAAACATTAAAAGAAAACAATGAACCAAAATTAAACTGAAACGAGAAATTACTAAGCAGGCATAAAACACAAAGAAAGTGAAGATGGAATCTGCAGTAGAACGTAACACGAACCTCCCTGTCCTGCATCGCCACATTTCAATCACAAACAGGCTTCAAGGGGAGCCAGACCCACTTGCATTGTCACTCTTCAGTCATACAGAAAGTTCAATTGCTCTTAATTTATTTATTTTTTCTCTTTTGTTACAGTTTTCAAATGTCGCTCTTGTATCAGCCCCGTCTGCACTGCGGTTTACTTACATGTGGAGTTCAAGTGTCATCTCCGCTTATTCTAGTACTGAGCCCCCCTGCATAAACCCATTTCAAGCACTTCAAGCGTTCAGATGTGTCACCCCTTCCAGTGTCTTGCCTGTTCAGTCGCACTCAGAGTTCAAGTGCCCCCTCACTTTCCTATTTTAAAGCAGTCAACAATGATAAGAACAGTAAATAGGTGAATAAATGACAATGAAGGTAATGGAGAGTGCTTAAATTCATATTTTTGCTCTTTGTGCTGTACAAATTGTCAAATGCTAGGCAGCACAGAGAAAATACTGTAAGTCAATTCTAATCTAATACGTGACAGTGTGTTGTATATCTTACAGCTAATACTCCCTATGCCTTCCATCACACGCGTCACACACACAATCCCACTCAGTTGATTTTTAGCCTTCACAATGCTCACACAATATGACTGACTTCAGAATTCCGGAGGAAGCCTTAAGACTATTCATGACTTGAAACAGATTTTTCTTGGAAGGCAGAAATAGCATCCCTGAATAAATAGGACTTGCCGCTCACTGATCTCGTAAGTGTGCTCTATATTCGTCACACTCTCAGTGAGAGAAAAAAGCACATTTTACACCCACTGAGAGATTTTAATAGGCTCTTAATACTACATAAGTGAGTTCTTGTGTGCCTTGGCAGCATCGTTCCTTTACAAATCAGTCTGTTTATCACATTGCCGATACTCAGGGTGTTTTTTAGAATTGCTCCATTTTTTACAAGAGCACAATTAAAATAAAATAATCATGATAACAAAAAGTGCCTAAGCTTGAGTTGGGGTCACAGAGCACAGATGGTGCTTAACTGCCATGTAGTCCCTGTTGTGACCACCTGCAGCAGACTGAGGCAGTCATGCAGTTTGATTAAAAGCCTCACCACAAAGTGTCATAATCACACAACATAATATACTGTACCAGTAATGGCGCACTGCACAATAACGTGAAGGGAATACACTTGACTTGAGCAATCCTAATTTTCATACTCTTTCTCTGTACGTTTAGCATTCGTTCACTCAGAGGTTGATGTGCTTGCTGCTTCCTGAGCAGCTCTTCTTTTCTCCACCCTAGCAACCCGCTTCTTCTCTTCTTCCATCGGCATTTTTACGCATTAAAACTGATTAACTCAGTGCTTGCGTTGCAATTACTTAGTATGTTTTCCTTAATTTTTTACTTAAGCTGGCACTTAAGTCTTCAATCCGTCTCAAGAATGATTTAAGATATGAAGAAGTAGAGGAAGTGATGGTGAAGGTGGTAGGGAATGAGAATGGCGCCCGTATGCATGCACCACACAGCTGCCCTGCTCACCGCTGCCGAGAGTTGATTCTACAATAAAATAAAATAAAAATAAAAAGAGGAATAACCTTGGCGGTCAATCATCACCCTGAAAACAGACAGTAGACGTCACATAGTATATGTGTACCAAATTTCAGGTCAATAGTGTTCAGGTCATACTGTTTGCAGGCTACAGGTGATTTAAAATCCTGGACAGACAAGCGGACAGCCACGGTAGCATATTATATATGAAGATAAGTGGTAAGACACAGCTCCAGAGTCCTGGCTTCGAATCCCAGTTTAGCCACTGCCAGTGTGGAGTCTGTGTGTTGTCTCTGCTTTCATATGAATTTTATGCAGAGTACTTTGATTTTCCTTTCTACACCTCAAATACGTACACGTTAGGCTGATTCGAAGTTGGCCTTTGAGAGTGTGTTCTGTGACTGATTAGCAACTTGTCCAAGGTTGATTTCCATACATCACTAGATGCTCCATAATCTTGAACTAAATAATGAATCAGATTATGATTAATTTGATGCTTGCAAAAAGGGGCACTCTTAGCAGGCCTCTTAGGGTATCCCCTGAAGATAACTTCATAGTCGTCTCAGCTCAGAAATTGTTATGTCTGCCACAAAAAAGGGCAAACCTTTGAATAATGGAGGTGACCGGGAGAAGAAATGTCAAAAATACAAGTTAAAAATTTTGTTACAGAGAATCTATTCTACTAATCCTAATCTGTCAATCCACACCGTTAAATCAGAAAAAGATTCTTTAACATTGATAATAAACAGAAATAATGATCAGAGAATTCTTCAGGTTTATCTGCAAACTTGGATGTCCAAGAAGTGCATGGTGCTGAACTTTTATACCATCACAGCAATAAATGTGAGCAATGCACAACTCTTAGTGTCATTGCATATCAAGGTTGAAGTAGCTAATGGTTAAAGTTGAGATGCACAGGAAAATAATAATGGTATCAAAAGAGACGCTAAAAATATATAACTCTATAAATAATATCCTAAGCCAAAAAGTGCAACGATTTTGTGCAATGATTTTATGTGACATTTTGTATGTCACGTTTTTTGTCATGCTTTAAATAGGCTTAATTAAAACCTACACATATATGTTTGGTATCATTCTTTTCAGAATTTAATGTGATGTTGTTAGATTTTCAGATTCTTTTCTGTTTTTAAATTATTAGCCTGCAGTGGGTTGGCACCCTGCCCAGGATTGTTTCCTGCCTTGTGCCCTGTGTTGACTGGGATTGGCTCCAGCAGACCCCCGTGACCCTGTGTTCGGATTCAGCGGGTTGGAAAATGGATGGATGGATGGAAATTATTAGCTAAAAAATATCAAGAACTCACATCCTGTGAGAAGAGACATTGTGCCAACAGATTTAACCACGCCCGGGGCCGTAAATAAAAGACAAAGAGTAGGAGAGCTGCTGTACAGGCTTTTAAATGTTTGAAGCGCAGTGCGAGATGCAGATCACGCACCATGGCAGCAGCAGCAAGCCAGCAGCTGATCGAGTAAAGAGGAGGTAAAAAAAACTGTATTTGTTTCCCATTGTATCACCGTTTAAGAGGGGGTTTCAGAGGAGCAACCACTTCTCCTTGGGGTGCGTTCAGCCCCCCTCTTCACAACACAAGTGGCGGACATGTGAAGTGGCTGGCGCGTAGTGCAGGCAAGGGGAGCTGGCGAGCGAAGCGAGCAGGTGGTAAGCCCCCTAGTATAACTATGAGAAAACAATTTCAAAACTAAGCAATGGTGTCAAAACCCCAAAATGATATATGCAGACACGGAATATTAAATAACAAACCTCAAGACATCAGAAAATAATTTAAAGTGAACCCCATTCATAATGGGAGTTTGATAGGGAGGTCCAGATGGCTGAATTCAACAGCAACAAAAAGGAAGGACATGTGGCTGGGATGTGAGGGTTTCTTCCAGAGTGAATTACTAAGCAAAGACAATATTCTAATAGGACCTGCCATCATCACATCTTCATCACATCACCAAAGTCCAGGAAAGGCAAGTTAAATGACAAATGAATGGAGCAGGTGACTGTGTTATTTAGCAACTATGATGGTCTGGCGGAGATTCTTTTCCTCATTAGAGCTGCAGATTCAGAAACGCTCCATCCTTGACTGTAAATCCAACTATTGGACATCTGCTTTCTGTGGTATTTTACATAGCCCTCATTATGTATGTATGAGCTACTCTGTTTAAGAATTCATTTATTTGCATTTCATATCCTTTTTGACCCGAATATTGCTAATATGCCTTTTATTTACGTAAATAGAATGTTCCAGAACAGCAGCCGTGGAAGCCTCGTGATAACCTTTTTAGAAACGCTCTCATCATTTTAGATTGTGCTGACTTGGTGTTTTGCATGATGCAATTTCAACGTGTTTATTGGAAACATCTAAAGGCAAGTCTAAAAATACCTGCAGAAGAATGCTGTGTATCCTTTTCTGAAGACAGCGAATCAATTCACAGACAGAGCCACATAACTGTTAGTAAAAAAAAACAATTGGAGAAGAGAAAATAGAAATCACTTGAATGGGAGGTTGCTTTATGTTTTTTAAGAGATGTTTTTGAATAAAAGAGCTGCATGAAGTCAATTTTAGCCAACCCAGTGGGAGCAGGACAGCTTCATGGTGTTATAATAACCTAGGGAAGAGGCATTAACAGCACAACCAATCACCATCTGTCCTTTTACTGAATCTATCCATCCACATATACAGAGCACACTTGATCAAAGTTCTTGGCTGTGCAGGTAGCACACACACCCTGACCAGGCCACACTACAGAATTACCAGCCAACCTAAACAGCATGTGGCTGAGTTCTGGAGCCAGAGAGGATCATGCAAACCACCCCAAAGACAGGGACAAGGCCAGGGTCGAGACCAGTCTTGTGAAGCCCTGGAACAGTATCATTAACCACTGTGCCACCAAGCAAATCAGCCCTTTATTTCTTTGTGGATGTTTACCTCCATTTACTGGGAAGTTGCATTTTACATGTCAACAGAGCGGCCGTTAAATGTGGTCCACTTCATGTGCTCTTTCAATGTAATGCACTGCTCTGTGCGAGCTTCTTATGGCAAGGAAAAGCATTGTAAAGCAGATAGATTGTTACATATGGCCTGTTGGCTCGTTACTAAGTGGCTTTGAAATAGTGGGCACCAGAATGTGACAGAATGAATGAATCAGAACAGCAAACATTCTGTTTTTTGCAGGCAGAATGTGATACCACTAAAAAAACATCCAGGCAATGGTAGTCCTGTGGCTGGAAACAAATTACAGACGATAAAATTTGACTTAACAAGAGCCAAAGCCTACTACTGGCACTGCTGAAATCTGAATATAAGGATACACACTCTATTGTGGATGGGGTAAGACAAGTGATAGCCACTCCTGTCACAGAAAAGCAAGAAGATGTGGTTATATTGGCTTAAGAAACAAAAAAAAAGGAAAAAGGAGATATGTGAAACCTTTACCTTGCCTGATGAATTCCAGGGCTTTTTGATTCACACCTACGAAAAGAATCAGGATACGGTGAGATGCCCTGTCATGGCTCCACGGTGCCCGTCAGCTTGATCTCAGAATCACTGATAGTCATAGACCGAGGATGAGCTGGGCAAATGAGGACACACAGTCAGCAAGATATAAGTGAAAAGTGTTTTTTATTACAAACAAAGCAAACAGTCATGGGTTCAAAAACCCAAAGGTGCAAAAGAGCAGTGCAAGTCCATAAATAAATAAATAATCCATAAAATCAGGTGATGTATGTCAGTTAATAGCAATCAATACATATGCAGTAATCAATCCTTAAAATGGGGTTAAAACTCCAGGCAGGTCTTCTCTTGAAGCCCTGGACACCAATGCATCATACTAAAATGACGTCTCCTCTGCTTATCCCATAAGGGCCTTGCAGAACAAGGGGGCACCTGCAGACAGGTGCGGTCAACCTTCAAAATCTATCCCTTGCCACCATTCTTCGGATTTACACGGTGGACCACACAAGTCCTGTTCCAACAACCTCCATCATTCCCCAGTATCTGCAGAAGCCTACTCCAAATGAAAGGGTTAGTCCTGCTCTGTGAGGTACTCAGCAGGAGTGACCCTCTTCAGCCCTGTCGAGCGCTGGCCACACTCTCCCCTCGCTAGGGTTCATTCCTGACCACCTGCCTCCATTTCCAACCACGCGGACAGATTCTCCTGATCTTGCCACTTGATCTTTCTTCCTTTAACCTCCGTTCATTCACTTTGTCTCTTCTTGAGCTTTTGTTTTTTTGACCAGGCTTCATTTTATGCACCGATCAGGTGCAGGTGTTGCAATCACAAAACCCACAGCACTATCAAGGTAATAAAAAGGTGATATCAAGCTGGGTGGATTGGCAGATAATCTGGAATCCATTGAATCATTACTTAGGGACTCGGACAACATACAGGCTTGAGCAGATTTGTGGCAGATGAAATTTAATGTAATGTAAAGTTACGGGCAGGAAGTGAAAATGTGTTTGAATATACAACGGGAGGTCTTAAAATCTAAAGTAAACCTTTCGAGAAGAATCATAGACTTGTAGTCAGCTCTATACTATCAACTGCTTACAGCGTGGAGACACCATTAAGAAGGCCAACAGAGGGTGTGTAGAGTACAAGTCCAAGGAGGTCCTGCTCAAGCTTTATAACACACTGGTTAGGCCTCATCTTGAGTACTGTGTGTAGTTTTGGTCTTCAGGCTACAAAAAGGACATAGCAGCACTAGAAAAGTCCAAAGAAGAGTGACTAGGCTGATTCAAGGGCTACAGGGGATGAGTTATAAGGAAAGATTAGAAGAGCTGAGCATTTTCAGTTTAAGCAAAAGGAGATTAAGAAGTGATATGATTGAAGTGTTTAAAGTCATGAAGGGAATAGTGGATCGAGACTGTTATTTTAAAATGAGTTCATCAAGAACACAGGGACATAAGTAAGGGTAAATTTTGCACAAACAGGATGTTTTTCTTTACACAGAGAACCATAGACACTTGGAATAAGATAATCAAGTAGCATGGTAGACAGTAGGACTTTGGGGTCTTTCAGAACTCGACTTGATATTTTTCTTTAGAAGAATTAAGTAGATAGGATGGGTGAGCAGTTCTCATCTAGATTGTTCTAATGTTCTAATTGACCAATCCACAGACATCTGCACACAGGTGCCAGTCAATTCCCTCATTAAACCCCAAGCTGCTTGTCCATGCTTTCGCATACCCCCACACCCACTTGGATCCTGAGCCCCACTGTTTTTATTTATTTATTTTAAAATGCACCATGCCACTAACCTCTTTCAGGCTCATGGGTCTATTCTCCTGGGTGGCATAATGGCATGAAGTGTGCTGTCTTGGCACTCACTTGTCATCATAGTAAGACTAAAGCCTGAATATCACAGGATGTCTAAATGACATGGCTCTTCTGGTATATCTCTTTATGGGACCAGTGACCCCATATACAAGTGTCTTTATCAGCAGGATAGTAGTCCATACAATAGAGCTAGGAAAATATGGAAATGGCTTCAGGCCTATGACTATGAATTTGGTTTTATTCTGAGGCCTCCTGAGTCACAGGATTTCAGTCCATTTGAATTACTCAAACTGATGGGATAAAATAGAATTAACTATTCAGAGCAGATAGTCACCACCAAAAATGACTATGAGGCACACTGGAGTGAACATGAGCAAGTAAATCAGTATGGCACAAATGACATCTTGCTGAGTTCATTCCCTGATGAATTCTATCGGTTCTGTGGGTAAATGAGAGACTAAGTATAGTTGGACCAAATAAAGTGTGCATTTGGTGTACATAGGATGAACTTCCTTAAAGTTTAAACAAAGTCCACTTACATGACATGCTTAGTGCCACACAGTGGACTGGGGGTGTGGAGAAAAACCTTCTGTTTTCTGGTTTCAACTTTATCTTTATACCGACGTTATAAATCACTGAGTGCCATTTAATCAGAAGACTTCCAATTAAACAACATTACACATTTGACAGACTGGACATTTACAATTAGAAATCTACACAAAAAAGAACACAGAACCCCAGGGATGGTTTTCTATAATGAAAAAAGGAAAACATTGATAGAATGCCAACAATTGTGCCACTTCACTCACCGGGCAGATGAAGCCTTCAACCGTGAACACTCCAGAACATCTTTTATTGGCCAATTTCAGAGTTTTTGAAGTGAGTGGGGTTCTAATCTTTGTGTGAAGTGAACCCACTTTTGGCTACGCATGGACCTCAGTTGGCACAGCCCTCCTTATGGCTTGTGGCACATCACAATTAAATACATTGCAGAATATTAAGAATTAAGCCAACTTATTCAATACAGTGGAAGTAAGCCTTATTAACTGTCATCATGTGTTCAGTTCAAAAAACATGAAGTGGTTGTACTCCTATGATATAAATTCCCAAATAAAATTTGTGGGTCTGGTTTTGATGATATGGGTTGACTTTGTTATTGTTGAAAGTAGCGGAAGAAAAATTATAAAGCATACTCGTACCCCAAAAGCATAATCATAAAGCCTACTCGTACTAACCTTCCGTTTTTCATTCCATAACCATAAAAATGTCTAAGTCTTGATGGTTATGAGATTATTATTGGCATGGATGAAAATTCACACACAAAACCATTTTCAGATAAACTCCCTCCTCCAGTGCACCAACATGTCCCTCACTGCACCCTGTTGCTTTGCAAACTGGTATCTGACATAAGCTTAACTGATCCGTTTCGGTTGCTAAATTTCTTGACTAAGGAATTCTCACTTTAATCTTCCCAACTCTACTGTCACTGAAAGCCAGACAATATTTTTGTGTCTCGCTCACTTGCTTCATCTCTGTCTAGAGCTTGGCTGATCTCAACACCTCTCACTGACCACAAATAAGCCTTGACCAAACTTTAGTTCTCATCTTTACCATACCACACAGCTCGCTGATGGTTTAATTCATCACTGCTTTATGATCCTATATTTTGTCAGAAGTTATCTTCTGCTTTGGAATATAAATCAAAAGAGCATTGCAATTATTTAATCTTCAACTAGTGAATGCGTGAATCAATATTTCAATCGAAGCATAAGATAAAAAGGAACATAATTGAGAAATGTTGCAAAGATGTTTAATAAGAAACCCAAAGTACAGGATTTTGTCCACCAACTTTATATCACTGGTGGTGATGCCAAATGTGATGTGCCTCAATCACTTGCTCACTCACTCTAGGCTCTGGTGCATCACTGTACCTGCACAGACCTGTTGTATTTTGACTGGCTGTGTGGCCAGCCATGTGTAGGAAAGGCTTAGAGAGAGCCATCACGCAGGGAAAGGCCACATCATATTTGCCATTGTTTAGTGGGAAATTTAGAGATAGAATGGGCAGCATTGTATAAGGGTGAACAACTCAAAAAAGAATGAGGACCCTGTGCAATTCCTTGGCAGTGACAGGCTGAAGCTGAAATCAGGGGTATGTAGATACCATTCAATATTAGTGGGGTCCTATGGCACCAGCCTCTCAACAAAATAAAAAAGAATTTTACAGAATACCCCTATTTTTAGGAGCCTTCGGTCCATGGCTGCTACACAGATTTAAAGTGCTGACAGATGACAATTTATTTTGAGCATGCTAAAACAATCGAATCTCAGCGCCAATTTTTTTTATAACTCTTTGCTTAGTCTGCAGTACTTGCATCGCACCAGCAGTTGAGAATGGCTTCTACTTCATTTTCGCTCCTTAATTTTAAATGATCTTCTGTTATTGCAATAAACAAAATCCACTTAAAGTTTCCACTTATTTAATTCAGCCAAGCGCCAAGGAATGACAGAGACATAAATACAGTAGCAAAAAAATTGCTTCTTGTCATCATTTCCAAGAAACAGATGTTCCAATTTCCAGCAGCAGGTCTCACATACATAATTCATCTACATTGCAGAGCATTAAGAAGATATACCGTAGATCTTGGGGGGTGGACTGGGTGGACCTGATAGAGGAAAGAAGATCTATAACATATGCAAATATTTGATTTTAGGTTGTTGACTGATAGTCAATTAGTAGCTGGAGATCTGCAGTTTCTGCTAACTGGGTTCAAAACAAATTAGGAACAAAACTGGAGAATCACTCATTCCCTTCCTGTCTTCACCCAGTGAACCCAAGTGCTGACTCACTGTACATTTGGCCACATGCTGAAGCCCCCTACGAGCACCTCATACTTACGATAGCAGGTAGAGCATGGTTACTACTTTGTTCATGTAAGGGAAGATAGCTCTTCACTGGTTATGTTAGGTCTAGGAGAGTAGAGAAGAACAAGAGTCCTTAGATTAAATCTAACCAAGTATAATGTTTTCAAAATTCTCTAGAGCATCCTAGGACCAGCCAAGTTACCATGCAGGAAGTACACATTTAAAAATAATTTTGTAATATATTTAGTTATTGCAAAGTGGAAAATAAATTTGAGGAGTAGAACTTCATTTTAACTTCATTTAAAAGACTTGTACATAGATAATGTCTTTGCAACCTACAAACAATTACACTTCAAATGTAACTTCTCATCATCACAATTCCACCACTATGTTCAAGCTGGAAACGTTGCCAAACAGAACCTGCTCAATTTTCCTCACCTTCCACCTTGTTCTATTCCAGGAGAAGTATTGATCAGTCTTGAAGGCTCAGATAGCATCTCTACAATTTCTAAAAATAATTTTAAAGTCTCTTCCTTCCAAAGACCCCAGAGTACATTGGGGAAAGGATCTGTCACTCAACATTTCAGAAAAAGAGTGGAAGGCAGCCATGAACAGAATACACTCAAGCTCCATACGTACAAAGCATTCAGTCATTCAACTTAAAATCTTTCATCAAGTGCATTTATGTCGTTTAAAATTGTCCAAAATGTTTCCAGGAAAAGAGCCAATCTGTGAATGTTGCAATCGATCTCTAGACTCACTAGGCGACATGTTCTGGGCCTGTACCAAATTAACAACATTTTGGACAAAAATCTTTGCATGGTATCAGACAGCCTTGGCGTCACAATCCCTCCTAATACACTAACAGCTGTGTTTGGTAGACTCCCAGATGGCCTTCAAGTGGAGAAGGACAAACAAACCGTAACTGCCTTTACTTCACTACTAGCATGTAGACTTATCTTGCTCAACTGGAAGAATCCCACTCCAAAATTCTTAAGTCAGTGGGTAACCAATGTTCTATACTACTTGAATTTGGGAAAAATCTAATTCTCACTTAGAGGATCTGTTCAAAGCATTTTCAAAATATGGCAGGATCTAATTAATAACATTTTAGAATAAGCTTCCAATCTGGGAAAAGGATACCCTTCTTTTCTTGCTCCTTTTATAGAGTAGCTTCAGTTGTTGGCTTCTGTCTATTTCTCTTGGGTGGGGGTTGAATTTTGTTTTGTTTTGATTTGTTACATTTTTACTTGACTGTATGAAATGTTATCTGTTTCTAATTAAAATCAATAAAAATATAAATAAATAAAACTTTATTTTAAGTAGACACTAAGGAAGGAATATACTCTATATAAAGAAAGAAGTCTTGGGCCTTGTAATTAGTCAAAGTGCGCGCAGTGGCCCATCCCTTCACCCTGTTTTAAACTCCACAAATCAAATTTACTTCTCACTTAACATTTGTGTTTCTCATCCCTGCCAGCCACACTCTCAAATTTCTCAAATTTACGTTCTACCATTAGACTCAATCCACTGCTATTAAAGACTTCTCATTTAATTACCACCAGGGGCTAAACTCTGGATTCAGGGATACGCTATGAAACCTTAAGACTGGCAGGTGCCCTCTAGTGCACCCATCGATCATTATGCCCTTGAGCCCTCTATGGTTGTGATAAGGTAGAATTGAACATGGAAAAGTGAAAGGACTTGAAGAAGAAACATAGTCATAAGTGAAAATAAAGGTTGTAATCAAGAAAATCTTGAAAGTACCATCATCAAAGCCAAACTGTGATGCAGAAATCAGGTAGAGAAGCCAGAAAAGCTTATTAACAAATACTCTTTACCAAAGGTTTGTTTATTATCCGCAATCTTGGAAGAAGAAGAGACATTTGTGGTGAGCTTTTAAGCCTTTGCTATTAATGTCATCACATGCCCTGTGCTGACTCAGAGCGAGAGAGTAAAGGTTTTTAATGATAAGGAACAAGCCAAACTCAGTGTCAAAATTCAAGCCAATGAGTCGTCAAGTTTAAGTTGCTAACTAAAAATTGAGTTGCCAAAGATAAGAGTAGTGTTTTAAAGTCAGGAAGTTAATTATCAACAAAACAATTGCACACTAACCCAGGGATTATCCGCAAACTTCGATGAGAACATGGCCACCAGGTACAGTTGCACATTTGCCAATTAAATATACTATAAGGAAGCAGGATGTGCAGCTATTCTGCTGAAACCCATTGTTCTGAAGGAATCCCTCTTAGTTTCACCACAACAATTGCATTTGTTACCGCCCACACTTCTGTATAGAGGGGCTCACCTTATATGATGGCCCCTTTCAATGTAATTTTAATGCCCTGTTGGAATTGATAAACCTTATCAAATGCCATTGGCCAGCAGCCATACTACTTGCACTTCAGAACAGGTAATGCACCTGAAGCTAAGCATATTTGGGCCTGGCTAGTACTTGGATGGGAGACCAACTATGAAAAGCTTGGGTTGCTGCTGGAAGAGGTGTTGGTGAGGCCAGCAGGGGGTGATTACCCTGTGGTCTGGATGAAGGGGACACTGTATTGTAAAAATGGTGCCATCCTGTGTTCATAAAAGACCCCTAAACATCCTTCATATAGAGTAGGGTGTATCCCAATGTCCTGGCTGAATTACTCATCAAAGCCTGGTCATTCTAGCCCCCTAATCATCACCTGTCCCTAACTGGCTATCTATCTCTCTCGTATCTTCATCACCTAATAGCTAATGTGTGGTGAGCGTACTGGCACAAAATGGCTGCCGTCACATCATCCAGGTGAATGCAGTTCATTAGTGGTGGCTGGAGTGGCTTTCCACTCACTATGTAAAGTGTTTTGAGTAGTGAGACAAGAGCTATATAACTGTAAATAATTATTAATATTAAAATATTCCATCTGTAACCTTAATATGTAGAGCTATCTGATGCTACTATTAAAGTCACTATGTATAAAATAAATAAAAATTGTCCTTATGCTCTATAATACTGAGTCCCCGAAGCAAAAGAAAATACTGCAGCAGTTTGAACATGTATGTGGGGGTCTGGGAGGGAGTCACAGCTCTTTACATTTCCCAAGAGTCATTTTTTTCATAGTGTAACACAAAAACCTGGGTATTTCTCAAAGTGTTTGGCACACATGCCATTCAGAATTCTCTCAGTTTTTATTGCAGCAACTTTCTGTCAAGAGTGCCATCCAAATCCCTTGTACAATGAAATGCTGACTTGCAATGCATATATATGGCCAGTGATTCATTATGCTAGTCAATGTTCACATACTGCTGATTCTGTTTTTTAAGTCTTTAGGATAATTACAAAACTAAAGAACTAGAGGATATTGTACGATTTTCTATTAATAAATGTCATTCAAGGGCCGCCATGTCAGAGACTACAGTATGTGAAAGCAGCAGTTGCCACTGAGCTGGCTGTTTTTCTAATTACCTCATACTGAATATAGCCCCTGAGATTCCATTCCTTCATCTATTTTGTGAAACTGTTTAATCTGATTTAAGGGTTCAAGGGGGTTGTGGCAGGATTAGACACAAGGTAGGGATCAACTCTGGATGATCTGCCAACCACTATGAAGTTTAGGAGATGCTTACTGCTCTTTAGCAGCCTTTGTCATCTTAGGTGCGTAACCTTGCACCCATTACATGTATAATTGATGCTACCCCTAATTTTCCTACTTTTGACCTCCTAAATTTGAATTTCCCATGGGATTAATAAAGGTTACCTAATCTAATCTATACTAATTAATAAAAGGCAAAGCCCTCACTGACTCACTGACTCACTGACTGACTGACTCACTCATCACTAATTGTCCAACTTCCCGTGTAGGTGGAAGGCTAAAATTTGGCAGGCTGATTCCTTACAGCTTACTTACAAAAGTTAGGCAGGTTTCATTTCGAAATTCAACGCGTAATGGTCATAACTGGAACCTCATTTTTGACAATATACTGTAATGGACGGCAGCTTGATGGCCGTGGGAGGCGGAGTTGAGTGTCACGTCATCACGCCTCCCACGTAATCACGTGAAAAGACTGTGAACTGAGTAAGGAGAAATGAAGGAAGAGCCGCAAACAGCGAAGAACAAAAAATTAATTAAACAATTGAGAAGGGAGCTAGTGAAGCATACAAGCATCTTCATAAGGGAAACAAAGCACGGTGTAAAACGTAAGTTTAAATTAAGTTTATTGAAACGCTCCTGTTGCGGATTGCAATAACATATTCGCGAGATAAAAGAACTCAGTACGGAGAAATTAAGGAAGAGCCGCAAACAGCGAAGAACAAAAAATTCATTAAACAATTGACAAGGGAGCGAAACAATAAGAAGCCAGCGAGTGAAGCATACAAGCATGTTCATAAGGGAAACAAAGCACGGTGTAAAACGTAAGTTTAAATTAAGTTTATAGAAACGCTCCCGCTGC